>NC_048282.1:7474578-7774578 GCF_009762535.1 Notolabrus celidotus
CATCTTCTCCACGCAGCCTCAATTTATTTCAGTGTCCAACCCTCCCAGTTGTCTGCAGTCTGCGAGCCTCTGTGTGTGTGTGTGTGTGTGTGTGTGTGTGTGTGTGTGTGTGTGTGTGTGTGTGTGTGAGGTAGGGGTGTGTAAACACATGTCTTATTATGGAGGAAATATGCAGCATATTGGAAGTGGAATGTGGTGTAATTTGATAAGCGCATCCACAGGCATGCAGCGCCACATTCAAAGACATGAGGGAGCTCGGGAGAGGAACGATATGAATGTGTGTGTGCAGGAGCTCCACGGTAACAGTTGCTCCGTTGCCCCTGGCAACCTAATTGCACTGTTTGGCCTGTTTGGCTCTGTTTATTACCAATTTTCTATGTTACAGAAAAAATGTAGAAATGGTCTTGCTGAGTGAATAAAAGGGTAGTTAATAAACAACAAGGGGAAGCAATAAGCTCTAAAAGGATGGAGTTCAATAGTTGCACCCAAAGGACTCCCAAATTTACAATCAGGTTTACTTGATTTTGGGTCTCGGTGCTGCATTTCAATGTGGATATGTTTATGTGACCGGTTTACTTCTGTGTTGTGTTGTGTGAGTAGGATACTGTGACACCAGGATTCTGCATCTCTGTTTATTCCTGACCCAAGAGACAAACAGACCTCCATGTTAGATGCAGCTCGCTCCAGCTCCTACACAAACAAAATCACAGCATCACATCTCAGGCACGTAACTTAGCACAGCCTGCCGTGCACGTTAGCTAGCTCGTAAAACATTTCAAGTAAGTAAAAGTCTCTACATGACATTAGAATGAACTCAGGTTACCTACAGACAGTAAAACATAATACAATACTTGGGAACACAAGTACACACAAAACAATTTGATAAATAATAAGATGGATTACGATAATAACTTTGCTAAACCATAGACACCCACCTCTCCCACAGGGGAACCATACAAAGGGAGAGGGAAGGAGGGAAAAAAATATAAAGAAATAACCATAGAAGAAGAAATTAACAGGAAAGAGGGGCTGCACATCAACAATGTCTGAGGTCATAAAAGTAATTAAACCTCAGGTATTTATTGTGTAATTATAAAAAGAAAGGAACTGTAATATACAGGAACCTAACTGACCCTGTTACATTTACTCTCCTTTTTCTGAGAAAGTGAGTTATATTTCTTGGTGTCACTTCCCATGGCCTGCTGTAGGATGAATATAAATCTGTGGTAAATGCATTTTGAGGTAGACAAAGAAGGATGACTGTGCTCACAGTAGTAAAGAGGTAGACTCCAGGTAGAGGGCCGGTGCTCGTGGAGATTCAGAGTTAAAGAGCTAGGCCGTAGGGATGTCTTCAGGCTCGCTCGTTAGAGCAAAGGCTCTGGTGAGAATGGCGTAACTTTGCCTTCATTTGATTCATAATCATAAAAACATGGACAACAGAAAAAACAGTTTAAACCACACTGGGTCTTCAGTGTGTGGTGCGGTAGTCCAGACAGAGAGCCTGAAGAAAGCCTCACAGCTTCCCCTTTCACTTGTTAGAAACTCAACTGTTTGCTATTTTAACAAAACTGATCAACATTTAAATCATAAACAACAAAAACAACGACTTCCATACACATTTATTCACCATGGCAGAGCACACTCTGAAGTTAGGACTAGTGATGTTCCAAATAAAGTGACTTATTTTCTTCTTTAAACAGGAATTTGTCTAAAGATCAGAAAACCGTGAAAATAAAAGTCAAAATTCAGCACAATTTATTTAACATGGCTAAACACAGGATCACAGAGGCTGCAGGTAAATTATGTCACATTGGTTTGCTGAGTGTGGCTAACATTAGCAGAGCTAGCACCACCAGCCTTTGCCTTGCAGATGTATGTCCACAGACCTGTGCTGGTTACTATCAGTTTAACCAAACACAGCTTACAAAACAACTTCTATTATGTGTTTGTTTACATCCCTGTAGTAGAACATTATAACATTATGGCATAGCAATGCAGTAGTAGTTTTAGCGATAGTCCCAGCTAGTGATGATGCAGCTTGGACACAACATATGACCGTCATTTCAGGCCTTCTATAATAAAAATAATAATAGTAATAAGATGAAAGTGTGGCATTTTGAGGGCATTCTAAAGCAAGAATAACAACTTGATTTTGGATTACCTTTATTTACTTTTGCCTCAGACACCAGGCTTCTCACAAAGCCTGTAGAGCCCTGTTGTAGGATTCTGAATAAGACCTGTCTTAAACTCAGACTCTTCTTCTTCATCTGCACAGAAAAGAATTAGTTCATACGTGACACAGGCGAGAAAGTAGGACTGAGCAGATTGTGTTTCTCAGTATAAAACCTTGAAAGTGTTTCAGCTAAATATAGTAAGCTTACAGTATTTCATCATGTTTTTGGTTTGATACAATTGGCAGTTTTTTATATTGAGAGCAGCGTTGTGTTAAATACAGGGAGAGAGAGAGGGGGAGAGATGTGTAACACCATCTCTTTCTTATGGGGCTTAATTACATAAAACCATTATCATTCCATTATAAACAAATAAAATATGGAGATCATCCCGTCAAATTTGGGAACCAGAAGCCTGGTGGCTCCCCTGCCAACCCGTTTAATGAATTTCCTGCTGGTCTCTGGTGCATCTCTTAGTTTGTCTGTTTTTGTGTGTATGTGTGTGTTTCCTCGCATTACTGGCATACATAAGCATGCAAATAGTGATTCACACAGTATGATGTTACAGTCAGACACCGATTGTGAGCGTTAACGCATATGTGTGATAACTGCATACTGTAAGTGATGTGTGAATGTGTGTATGTGCAGATGCAGCTACGTGTGTGTTAGCGCTCACAGCTGTTACATAGTGTAGCCTCAGCGGTGTGGGTCAGGATGGGCTAAGCGTTCCAAAGAGAGGAAATGAAGACAAATGAACAGAGAGGAGCTAAACACTCCTCCAGTCAGCTCCGTATTACTTATCCTCCACACTCACCCCTCCCTTCTCCTCCTCCTTTATCCCTTCCCTCCCTCTCCCTGAGAAATATTACAAAGCCACACAGAAAGCCTCCCTGACACGGTAATGAAAAGCGCAAAAGCGTGGCTCTTTTTGTGCTACTTTCGCGTCACTGGCAATTAATTCCACAGCGGCAGCTGGCGGGGGGCCCGTGCAGCTATAATACTAACGCTAAAACCTGCAGTGCATGGACGCTGCCTATGAGTTTAAATCTTTGTCAGGCACTTTTTCCCCCTGTATCATTTACTCATCCACTCATGCCCTGAAAGCCTATACAGTGTTTGAGCTTATGGCCTGTGAGGCACCTGAGAGAAAAGTTCAGGCTGATGGATGGACACTTGGATTTTCTGAAAATAACACAATCATATGCTACATTCACCTTTTAGGGCTATTAGCAGAGAGAGGCTGAGAGATAAAAGTGGAGGAGTGTGTGTGTGTGAGTGTAAAAAGCCTCCTTCACGCATGAACTCCTGACATTTTCTAGACAATTTCATGACATTCAGGTCCTAAAGCTTTCTGGACCTACCTTTAATATGCTTTCCTTGTAGAGACTGTATAAAAAGATGGATGACATGACAGCTCCCCACCAATGAAACTTTTGAAGCCAACTCCCTACAGAATGGCTGCAGTGAAAGACGTTCACACCTCTTCCTCTACTGCTTGATCCGGAAGTTGAATTTGTTTTAGAAGCCACTTATTTCATAACCCTTTAATCTAAAATACATTTTGACCACCCGACTAATCTCCTAGGGGAGCACTTGGGAACTGCTGCTTTCATACAACAGGAGATGTTGGAGATGCATCATCCGTCTTCATATACAGACAGCACTACTTCCCAGAGGGTGATTGATAGTGTTGAATGTTGGATACTGAATACAGGAGGCGTCACTACCATCTGCAGCAGGGATTTTTTCAGTTAATATCACTTCAACAAGTATAGAAAGTTTCTGCAATACAAACAAAGCATTAAAAACACCATTGAGGAGACCAAGGTGAGCAATAAAAGGTATAATACAGTGAAACCCTGCCCAACGTGACAGCTTCATCCTGCCCTTATGTTTGCTGTGAATGTTTCTACTTTCTCTGGAAGTGTTCAGAAGTCAACACACTCCAGCCTGGCACAGACCAGCATTCTAATTTACTGTGTTTGGATCTTTACTCTTTCTTTGGACTGTTGTTTGCTCAAGAAAGGAGGCGAGGAGAAAGGAGGTAACTTTTTACAACAACCCGGCTCTGTCACCCATTTTATTTTACCATCGGTTGGCTTGCAGAGTCAGTGAACGAGGGAGGAAGGAGAAAAGAAAATGAAGTGATATGTGGCTGTATTGATTTTGAGGTCAGGGTTATTGATCAGAGTGAAGGAGGAGGAGGGGGGTAGAAATGGAGAAGGTTGGAGGGGGTGTGTAGTGTTCTGTCTGGGCTGGAGAGAAAATTAGGGGTGCTTAGCCCCCTCTGAGCAGCTCCGAGGAGCCCCATGGGGTTCAGTGTGGACGGGTGCAAAACTAGGGCACCCACGGCTCAGCCGACTGAGGCGTCTCCCTCGAGGAGCCTCTTTCATCAACTCTCCATGATGGGGAGAAGCTCTGCGCTCGATATTTCCTGAAGGAGCTTTTCAGCCGGGCACATCAATATTAATCTATAAGCTTTTGGGGAGGATAATGCCTTTTACCTCCTGGATCTCAAATTCACCTCTAAATGGAGACATCAAGAAGGATCCCCTCCTCCTGTTTTCATTTTTTCCATATGGCGGCACTTACAGCAACTGGCATAATGATACTTGGCTCCTTTTCCTACTTTTACTCTCATTTTTCATTGCTTCGGCGGGCAAATTTGCTAAATTATTCTCAAACTATCCTGGATTCCCTCTGGTGACAATGGCAATGAGTCTACGGGCACCTCATCGTGATTAGGCACAGCGATGGGGAGCATATGGAGGAGGCCGTCTTCTTTTTATCCAGTGTGGACCAGCTCAGCACTTGAGAGCTGCCGCTTCCTGGCTCGCCTTCCAAGCTCTCCCCAGGTTGTCTCTGAGTCTCATCCCGCAGCCATCTGCCACTGACTTGGGCTTCCTCCAGAAATCCTCAGGAACGAAAGAAAAAAAAAAATGGAGCACCCTCTTCTCTTCATAGTGTGAGCCAGCATGGAGGCCCAGTTTCCTCTCCAGTCCTTTGCTGTAAAGGAAACTGCTCGTGGCAAGAGCAACCAGTGACATTGTGGGAATAGCTTGCGGAGCGATTTGACGTTTGAAAGAAGTGACTTGAAGTGTGCAAACCATCAATTGACAAACACTCTACTAACACTGAGTGAATAAATGGGTGCAAAAAGAACATTTCGATATCTAGCATGAAGAAATATTGGTGCTTTTTGGTCTGTTTGTGCTGCACATTCTGAAAGTGTGATTACAGGACGACATGGTGTTGAAATGTTGGTAATCTGAATGGAAAAACAGAGTTTCCTACTCCAGTAGCAGGGGGACATTAAGTTTCCAAGTCTGCAAGTAGATTGTCCTTCTGAAGTGGACAATTAATTTATTTTCAGCTCCTGTGAGGGACTACAGTTTTGTTTGGAGTGTGGTCACCACTTTGTACAAAGTGATATCGCACGTCTCTTTCCAGAACTTGACCTGTACATGCATAGTGTTTCCTACCAAAAAACTTTAACCCTACTTTATATTGGAAGTTAAGTGTACCAATGACCACGGAATACACAACACTGTCTTGACTGACAGAAGACACGTTGCCACCCATCTAGGAACCAATTGGAAATCACTTCTGGTGATGCTATGCCACAAATGCCTCTGGAAATGGATGCAAGCTTTTCAGTAATTCCTGTTGTAGGGAGTAGTTAGTGATTCTTTATCAAAATAGAGATTTATAAAAAAAAAAGTAAAGATGTAAGTTTTATCAGATAGGTCATCAAAAGGAGAAAAAAAAAACAACTTGTGAAATGTTTGCATTGTTTGCATTACTGATGCATTCTAGTCAAGGAATCTAACCGCTGACGAGCTTTTAAGACACACCTTGGAGCAGATTTGTCCCTAAAGTGGAAAATGATGGGTTTAGAACAGTTTGATTGCTACTCTTGCATGAAGATATCTGATTACAGAGATAGATATATGTTTGTCAGATTACCACCAATGGGGGCAGAGATGTCATCACGGCAGTATGTGGTCTGCCTGCTTTCGCTCTCCATATAGTTTGTCTTGCATTCACCAAAACCTTATGATAGCAGATTAGTCAATATTATTCGGACTACAACTATATTACAAACAGAAACTAGAAAACTTCTCAAACTGAACTTCCTGACCCTCCAGTACAGATTCAACATTTTGACCTGTCCATAAAGATTACGGTATAACACACTCAGGTCAATATGAATAGGATTGCATCAGGACAGACCCTTCTAACCCGCAAGTTTCAGTGTTACTCCCCTAAGTGTTTTTTAAAAAATGTTTTGAGGGCCTTTGGGAAGAAAACTTGAAAGCCAAATAGATGAACATTATGACTTTGTGGCTCATCACAAAAAAGGCACACTGCTTCCACCGGTGTTTAACTTTGGCACTGACAATAAATCTTTCCAAGGTGAGTGAAGATCCTTGTCGATACTTGGCCGCATATTGTTGTTCAGTACTGATTTGTAATTGAAGTCTAATGTCCTAATGCTATTTTAAATACAGGAGTATTGATTGAAACATGGAGAGCATACTTAGACAGTGAACTTACAGCTCTTCTGCACTATCAGTTAGCTTACATCTACTTTAAAGTCAGCATTGATGAGAGCCAGGGGATAAATACACGGTTATAAATGTTCTTCTTTCAGTGCACACTGAAAACCCAAATAAATCACACACCTCCAGCTCTGTCTGACCTCGTATGAAGTGTTCTCTGTGAAGTCGAAGTCTGAAAGTTTGTCAGAGGCAGCCTCACATTACACAGCTGAGCTGAGCACTTAGGATCTTGTAGCATGTAGTTGTTGTGGTTGAAACAGAGATATAGATTTGACATCTTTTACGAGGCACACGGAGGAAAAAGCAGCTTCTGGGTGATCTTATTTGGGTGATGACATCTGCCGCTAGGCCGCTATCATACTTCAAAGAGGGTACAGGGTTTATCTGGATACGAGAGGACAAACTTTTCTTAACAAAGTTTGTGTTTCTGCACAGTTTGTTTGCACACTGGAGTGGTTTGTAGTGGAAATGAAGCAAAGAAAATGTGTCTGAAGCCCCATGCTGTGGTAGCAGTGACAGAGAAAGTTTCACCCTCGTCCTCCTCCTCCTCGTCCTCCTCCTCTTCCTCACACACACACAACATTCTTTTGTAATGTATGAAGTTTGAGGAAATGCAACGCTGATGAAACACTTGATGAGAGATGGAAGGAGTGAGTGTGAGTGTGTGAAGAAGAGAGTAGAAGACAGGCGTGGAGAAGCCGAGATGACGTTAGCTTTTGGCTCTTTGCTAAGATGTCTGTGTGTGTTTGTGTGGATGGTTGTTTGCGTCAGCATGCTCGTGTCTTTGGAAGAAAGTGAATCGTCCCTCACACTCCTACGCAGTGCCTACTTGTAATTAGCAGGCATAAAAATACCCCGCTGTGTGTGTGTACGCGCGTGTGTGTATGAAAACCAAGTCTTTGCATAACGAGTCCGTCTCAGGTCTCTGGGAGGTGACGATGAACCAGACGTTGTGAACAAAAGAGGACTCCTCTCCTCATAATACTGCCTCAGCTGAATAATTGAATCCAGGAGCAGACTGGCAGCCATGCTGCCTTGCTTTATGTATATTGCAGACCAGCAGTAATCTGTTCTGGAGGAGCATCTCTGGCTGTCTGTGGCTGAGTGTGTGGAGGAGATGTGAGGTGACAGAATAGGGCTCTGTCACCCATGCCTCCATTATTGATACGATTGGGTGGAGGTAAGCTTTGAAAGAGAGAGAGAGAGAGAGAGAGAGTGGAAGAAGGGGAATACTGTGGAGCTGAAAAGTTTGGTGATTGCAAACACGTGGTTTGGTCTTTTTGCCATGTGACTCATTAAAAGAGGAAGGCTCTGAAACTAAAAGGGGCTTATGGATACATTTTGTATAAAGCACTCAAGGTTGAGAAAAGAAGTTTCAAAGCTTGAGGAGTGAGGGTTATACTGCGGTCATAGTAAATGTTATAAGCAAGATTATTACCCCATCCTGCAGACGTAGGGTTTTGAAACCACTGCTGGGCTGCCTCACGACCCCCTGACAGAAAGTCATGTCTGTGTCTTTATTTTAGCCAGAATGGGGCCATCATTTCTAAATCTAAGTCATCATATTCATATTTATAAGGATCATCTCAGTTGCCCCCTGCTGGCCATTAAAAACAATGCAGATTTGGGGCACTTTCGTATTGGTGTCACTTTTGAAACTGCTTCTTCTTCTTCAAACTTTTGAACATTTGTTGTTCTGAAGTCATCCTGTGGTGGGATCACAGTGAGACCTCATAATGTCAGAGGATGTCATTCATAATGTCTTAGAGCAAAGCACAAGCAGCTTTAACACATTAAGGGTGAATAGTATTGTCACAGACACAGCCTTCTCATGACGTCCTTCCTCTCTGTGTTCCTCTCCGGCTCTCGTCCCTCCTGAGACAATAAGCAACTGTTTTACCTCATATACCTGTCATGTTCCTTCCTCCCATAACAAGCGTGATTAGGCAGATGTTCTCAGCTGTCAGGAGCTGTCATACTTCAGGCCTGATTTATGAAAACACAGCACCTGTTTTCATCTGAAGATAGCATGAATACGAAGATAAGGGTGAGAGAGGTATGGTTTGAAAGTTCTGTCTTCCTGCAGTTTAGGTATGCACGTGCTGAATGTCAGGATATTCTAATACTCACGTTGTATTTGCTGTTGACTAAGTGAGGAGATAAGCAATCAGTGCTGGGTCACTGCTCTGCAGAATTCAACTGAACCGTAACCTTTATTGATCCAATACTGAGTGCAGGAGAACACTGTCTTCCTGGCGAAATTACCAAGGGTCAGCAAATTACAAATCACAATGTGCTGAGGCGTAATGGTACTCTCTGTATTAGGGCTGGATTGCAGGCTGATCACGCTTCCACTACATACACAGCTCTGGGCTCAGTATTGAAACATATTTTGAAACCTCTCTCAACAGGGTCTCAGTGTAATTGCTTTGGCAATCACTGTGTTCTCATATGGCCAAACAAAGTGAACAAAAGGGGGAAACTGCTCCAGGGTTTGGAATAACTTCTCAGGCCCAAATAGGTGTGAAACAAAAATAAGATTAAATACACAAAAAAGCATTTTCTCTTTTCATTGAGCCCCAAAATAGGGAATAAAAACAAAACACAAAGGTGATAGCAATGCATGTAAAGTTGATAGAGTTAGGCATGTGGTGAGAGACGGCTGCACTCAAGATACTTTACCTGATCAAGTAAGCTAAAGTCAGTTGAGTCCAGTTTGCAGGGCCACATTTCCTAACAGCTTTTGCATTGCTTGTTGAAGAGCCAAGTCTCAAGAGCAGTTAATGTTAAAAAAGTATACCCGATGTTAACCTTCCCAGGGAACCTAAGTTTTCTTCGTCCAAGCCAACAAGCCTTCAAATTAAACTTTGAACTAAGAGCACACATAACAGCTTTATTTCAAACAGGCCCTATAAGCAAGACAACATCATTTTATATATGTACACTACCAGTCAAGAGTTTGGACACACCTTCTCATTCAACGTTATTTATTTATTTTGATTATTGTAAACACTGTAGATTAATACTGAAGACATCCAAACTATGAAAGAACATATATGGAATTATTTAATGAACAAAAAAGTGTTAAACAAAGCAGAATCTGTTTTATATTTTAGATTCTGTAAAGTAGCTTCCTTTTTCCTTCATGACAGCTTTGCACACTCTTGATATTCTCTCAGTCTGCTTCATGAAGTGGTCTCCTGGAATGGTTTCTAATTAACATGAGCCTTGTCAAGAGTTCATTTGTAGAATGACTTGCCTTCTTAATGTGTTTGAGACCATCAGCTGTGTTGTTCAGAGGTAGGGTTAGTACACAATGGATAGCCCTATTTGACTACTGTTGTAATCCAGATTATGGCAAAACCAGATTATTTCATAGTTTTGATGTCTTCAGTATTAAAGTACAATGTGGAAAGCATAATTAAAATAAATGAAACCCATTGAATGAGAAGGTGTGTCTAAACTTTTGACTGGTAGTGTACAAGCTTTATTTTATAGTGGCCCTGTAAGAAAGACAATATCTTTTTATATTTGTATATTTTGATGTCCAAGACAACAATAACAGTCAGACACTCCTGTTAAAGCCTATCACCAACGGTGGCACCAAAATAGTAAAACTGAATCATTCGCGTTGAAGCTTTTATGTATACTGTTGTAAAAACAAAAGAAAAAAGTTAGCCCCGAAAGACTTCTTGGCAAAACAACTTCTCTGCATGTTTACAGAGTCTGTTTTTTGGGGCACTCGCTGAAACAGTCTGATGCAGTTGTTCTCTTTGGGAGGATGGTTAACTCTTTCACCTCACTTATTTTCTGTGGGTGTGAAACCGCTGGCATACTTACAACAAAGCTGAAAAAGAAAGCTGCAGAACAAATATTTCTTTGTGCTCTCTGTAGTTTTATATGTTTTTTCACACCTAAAGCCAGAGGGACTTCATTAAAATTAAGAAAGAAACCAGAGACAGGGGAGGCTGGAAATAGCAATGACACAATCTCTGGGCAGTAGCAACAGTAGGAGCTGGGAATTACGAGGCTGTGCAGACCAGTGGCACAGTGTTATAGAAGCAGATCTTCTCTAATGAGCTGTGATGTCATATATTTAATCTGTGACCTGCTGATTTGCATTCAGAGAGGTAGATGAGAACAGTGATCACACTAACAATGCTGTTTTGAAGCAAGACCAGCACAAAATTGGTGCGCATTTGTTGCTTTCAGAACCAAGGGGAAATTGATTCTGCCTCAATTATGCCACTGCCGTCAGACTATTTGCAGGTATTGAGGTTTTTCTAATACCTGCTCTATTGAATCCGAGGTATTTCCTCCAACCTCTCGTATTTCGCACCACCTTCCTTTCTTTCTCTCAGACAATATTTCTTGTAATGAAAACTCTGACTGCATTTTGTTTCCCTCTCCTCCCTCCTCCTCTCGCTGTCTCCAACTTTATCTCTCTGGAAAAGCACAGACTCGTGCAGCCCTGGAGTGTGCGTGGCAAGGAGAAGCTGCCGTCTGGTAAATAAGTTCATCCAGCGTGTTAGCCAGGTCAGGGCCCAGGCGCTCAGCTGTACGAGTGTGCGCTTACATTCGGCAGACGAAAGGAGAGAGAGAGGAGAATTGATTGCCCCCTTTATGCAAGGGAATGAGAAAATACTGTACCAGCCTACACACAAAGACATACTCGCACACTCGAAACCCTCCGTCCTCAAGCAGAGAACCACAGAGAAAATACACTAATGGTTCTTTGCAGTTTGTTTTTGTCAATTTGTTCATTCTGCTGTCGGCCTGATAAGAACAAAAAGAAAAAACAGGACGAAGTAGTTTTCTTCTGAAAATCCTTTTGAAAGAGTTTCCATTCCTCCTCTCCTCCATCTTTTTTTCTTTTATATAACCGGTTTAAGGAAGTGATTTTCTCATATTGAGCCAGTAAGGTGGGGCATTTCTTTGCGAGCAGGTGTTTGCTTTATTTCACGCTGGGCCTTGTATGATTGCAGCAAGATCAATAATTGACTGCATTGGTCCCCTGAGGACAACTAACCAGAGATCGATGAAAGCCTTGTAGGGTTGCTTTCTCCCTTCACATATTTTACCAGGTATAACTGTTGCACTCCGTTGCTTTTCTTTCTGGTATAAATCACTACTGGACTGTGGACTCCTGAAGTAAATAATCACATCGATGTGGGAAAGAGGAAGTTCCCTGCAACTGCTGATCAATACTGCTCCAATCGGTCACTGCTCTTTTCATCTACACATCACACCTACAGCCTCAGTGCTGCACATATATATCCACTGACAACCCCAATTATCTTAAATATTTTAAACGTGATGCAAGCAACACATTGCAGAAACAGTTTGAGGAACATCGCCCAACTAATTACATTAATTTGCAACAGTTTATTAGTAACATAACTGAGTATGAAAAGGATGCTCCAGAGAGGCTGAGTCTCTCAGAAGTAAAGATTGGAAGAAATGTACCACTCTGTGAGAGACTGCATGAGCAATTGGTTCAACAATTTCAGAATATTGTTCCTCATAGTAAAATGGAAAATGATTTGAGGAATACATCATCTACAGTACATAAAGTTAATTTAAAGAATCAGAGGATCTCCAGAAATCTCTGATTACAAGGCTGAAAACTAAAACTGCATGGCTGTGATCTCAAGGCCCTCAGGCAGCACTGCATTAAAAACAGACATGACCGTGAGCTGCCATCCAAACAATGTCTTTACAGGACAGACCTTGTATATATGAGCAAGACGATGCCCAACGACATTCTGCACACATTACAACAACACGGCTCTGTAGTAGAAGAGTCCAGGCGCTAAACTGTCCTGTCTGCAGTCCTCTCTTGTCACGTACTGAAAATATTTGGAGCATCTTGAAACAACAATTACAACAAATGAGAACTGTTGAGAAGTTAAAATCCTGAATCAGACAAGAATGGGACATTTCACTTTCCCTCACCAGAAACTGGTCACCCCTGTCCCTAAATGTTAACAGGGTGTTGTTAAAAGAGAAATTAGTGCAATACAGGGATAAACATGCCCCTATATGTCAAGTTTTTGCAACATGCTGCTGACATCAAATTGAAATGAGTTTGATTTCATCATACATCCAGCTTTAATATTTGGTTTGATGTATTTGTACTATTTTTTTATTAAATTTGGGGTTTTAGTGATTTGCAAACCCTCAGATTCTGTTTTTGTTTACATTTTACATGAGGTCCCAACTTTTTTGGGAGATTGGGTTGTAAGAGAAGAGGATAAAATGTGATCCCCAAAGCATTAAATGAAGAGTCATAAAACGAAGGTCACAGCAAACAAACAAGCAGAGCAAACACAATCTAAAGATGTCTGCTTCAAAGATTTGTGAGGATATAAACATATATAAACCACCTGAGTGCACGACACAAAGTTTCCACTCCCAACCCGCGATGAGTTCAGCTTCTCTGTACCGATTGCATCAATGGCTGTTTCCATAGCAACCGGTCCCTTCACCACGAAGGTCCTCTGGCTCAGCTTCACTGATAGAGAGGCTAAAACCCTCTTACAGGGAGGAGGAGAGGGGACTAGACGGTGAGAGGAGAGGGCTGTTTCAAGCCGGCTGGGAGAGGAGCACATCTGTATTACTTAGCGTCAGCTGCAAAGAAAGGCTCCCTTTATTAGGAAGTAAGTGGAAGATCTCCCCGAGGAGTGCTCCCGCGTAATGAATTTAGACTCATTCAACATTAATGTGATGTCGCGGCGATGCCACCGCGCCGTATCTCCCTCCATCAACTTCCGCTTCCTGATTCCCTGACAGTCAGTAGGTCATTAATCAATGAGGGAGCCACGGTTTGCCGATTTAATCTGATGGTAGGACAATTGGCTCCACCTGAGCGAGTTATTCAACACATTTGCCATTTGTGCTTCACTGCACCGGCTGTCCTGGATAATTCAGCCGCTATTCTTGTCACCCGTGTAAAGTTCAGGATTGTTAATTATTCATGCACACCATTCCTCCACTTCCTTATTTTTCCTTTCCTCCTCTTGTCTCCTTTCCTCTGCAGCTTGAAGCAAACAGCTGTGAAATAGTGCACAAGCCTGACAGGTATAGAGAAGAGAGGAGAACGGCGTTCTTTCCCTCAAGTAGCCATTTTGAGTTTGTCCAGGCGATTCTGTCAAGCCTTATTGGGTCTGGACGCGTTCATGCTTGCCACAACAGTCCATTTCTACACTTTTCACTTTGTTTGAAGTAAATGCAACAAGGCAGCCAAACAATGAAGCTGATAGAGCATTTCAACACAAACAGGCTTGTGAGAACATTTTCTCCACAGGGAAGAAACATTCTCCCGGTAATAGGAACTTCTGTTTTGGGGCATATGTATTAAATCTTTGTTCATCCAGAAATCAGGCTTTATTATTCTGTGGATTCACACGGAGGCAACCATCTTCTGACGTCGAATTCAGTTTGAAAATCTATCAAGTTGTTGTCATTTCATTGATTTCTATTTATCAGCAACAAAAGAGACAACAAGAAGTGAAAACATTGGGTAACAACAGGGCACGTTTAAGCTAAAGCATCACATATGATAACACAGCAGCCAGTGGTAGTCAGAACATCTAAAGCACTGAGCAGAGTTAGCTATAATCAATCAATCAATCAATCAATCTTTATTTATATAGCGCCAAATCCCAACAAATGTTATTAGGACTCAGTCTGATCTCATCATAATCCACCATGAGCAGAGCACTTGCAGCATTTAGCAAGTTACAGTGGCAAGGACAAACTTCCTTTAACAGGCAGAAACCTCCAACAGGACCAGACTCATGTTAGACACACATCCGCTGAGACCGTGTTGGAGAGAGGGATAGAGAGAGAGAGAGAGATGATAGTCTTGAGACGGAGAGTAGTATTTGTAGCAGCTGGAGTCTGGCATGTCCACAGCAGCTGGACATTAGCCGTTACATAATGGATAGGGAAATGTGTTGTTTTACTTGAAATATGGTCCAGTGTATTTTCAGGTGTTAATCAGTCAAGATGTGTGGCATCATGAGGAATTTAAAATCTTAATTGTTGTGTTTTGTAAACCTGAAACAAAGCAGCACAGAATCCTTGCAGCATGTGAGCTCTCCTCCCTGAGCATGGTGTCAGAGGAGAATACTCACCATGTGGATATAAGATGTAGCTTTTCTTCCACCATAGAAGGAATCATACACTATTTAAAAGGTGGGATTGGATTTGAGAGCAGAGGGATCCTCCATGCTAACTGTGTCGAGTTCGCATGGTCGGCGTGGTCAGAAAGGAATCTTTTCTTTGCGAGGAACATGTGCTTTGATCCTCTAAAGAAATGAACTGAATCATCTTAGTCTCACACTGAATTTTGAAGCATCACAACTGGCAATAGAAACGAGGAGAATTGCTCAGAGAACTATGCCAGACTTTCTTTCAACTCTTAAACCATGACATTTCCTCTCAGTGGCTTTAATCACAACAGTGTGATCCTCTCCTTTCATAACCCACTGATGCATTGAGAGAAGTCTTAAGGCTCCCACTCCGTGTCTTATTTAATGGATGAGCCGTCGGAACGCAGGATGAAGTGTTACCTGGACAAGACGTTCGCCCTGACAAGCGCAAACTGGACATGCTGTCTTTTCTCCCCAATGGGATTTTCTTTCTCTCCCTCTGCTTCAAAAAAAGAAGGAGAGAAAGCTTGGCAGTGAAGCTTTGAATGCTTCAGGGATAAAGATTACCTTACACTCTAACATGTACAGGCAGGCATGCACCTGTACCTGTGCACACACATGGTCATGGCACTCAGAGACATTTGTACAAAGAACTGCAAAGCTTATATTCATGCTGGAAGTGGCTTAAGTTTAAGTGTGCTCACTCAATACAAGGATACAAAATCACACACCTCTGCATGCACTCAAGAACTGTTTTTCTGAAAGCTTCCTAAGTGCCTGCAAAGGTGTTTCTAACAGGTCAGAATGATGGATAATGTGCTACTTTTATGACGCTTCCTTTTTTTTGTTGCATTTCTTGAACCAAACAGTAAAACGGAACAGTGGTATTAAATTTAAATTTCATCCTCTCTGAGATATTGCACTGCAGTGTCAATAAAGAGCACAGTATGACGTGCAGCTCATGCAGAAGCTGCTTTCCTGGGAGGACACACCAGCAGAGCAGACTCTTTAACCCACACAGGATACACATTTCCATATCTGCAACACCTTCACAGATCAAATGAGTGAAGAAAATCTCCAAAGGTCGTTCTTTTTTAGTCCCTGTTGTTCTCATTAGAAGCTCGTCTGTTGTCTGAAAATGTCTATAAAGACTTTTGGAAGTCTAGTAATGGATGAGTGGGAAGTTTCATTTTTATACCTTATGTATCCAACATCATGAAACTATTTTTGTTGCTTTTGGTTGAGGAAAAGTTTTACAGAGAGGAATGTATCTATGTCAGGATGAAGTGTCTTGAACATAACTTACATACAGTGACTATACTCACTATAATTCAAATCATAGACTGTATAAATAATGGACGTAGTATCAGTGACATCACCCATCTGTTCCTGAGCGCTGTTTTGAAGCCAATCCTTGGCGGGAGCCATATTGGTAACGCTGAACTCAACCAAACTTAGTGTGAAGTAAAGAGGTGGGCTTTGTGCCTCTTTGCCAACAGCTACAGCGTTCCCGCCTGTCAGTCAAGTCAGTCATGTCCTTATTCGGGCAAAACTCGAAATCTTAATATCTTCTGAACAGGCGCATTAGAAAATAATTCACCCATAGAGCAGTTAGCTATGCAGAGCCAAGCCGTTTTTTGAACCAGACTGTAAACATGTTTATTTCTGCTGTAAAGATCGTCTTTTTTTAAATTGGTTTGTATGTGGTTTCTGGTGTTTCTGCAGCCAGCCTCTAGTGGACGCTTGATGAAGTGCAGTTTATCACATTTCCGCATGGGTTTCATATTTTGAGACCTGGGGTTGCCGCTTGATTCAAATAACCTTTGAAAATGTAGACACTTGTCATAATAACTTCACAAAGAAGACTCATTAAGTTCCAGTCATAGAAAGGACAAAAAATTCCTGTTGCACTAGTATACATCTAAAAGATCATGACATCTGTAACTACACTAAATCATGTACATTGTTCAGAGTTTGAAGGTATTGAAGTCACAGACCTTCATGCCGTTGCTCTGCCAGGCAGCCTGCAGCGTGTCTGTTTTATTTTAGAGCCCAAAGTGTGAACGAGTAACATAAACTACGTTTCAGTTGAGTGCTCTACCTGTGGGAAAAGTTTAACACTGACTTCCTGGAAATAACATTTCATCTCATTTGTTTTCTTTGTAAAGTAAACCTCTCTGTCTTCAGGACATGTCTATCACATCCTCCTTGTTTTCATCCTGCGGTCTGCTCTCCCAGAGATTACCTTTCAATCAAAGTGGGTCAGGGCCAGAAATTCATTGTTAACAAAGTTTTCTTTTCTTTAATCTAAATCTGTCGGTGTGGTGTACCTGTCTTTTCAGCCTCACTCCATCAGGCTGTTATATGAACTACCAAGAGTTCCTTCCTGTTCAGAAATCTGGAGTGTCAAATATATCTTTTCTCAGGTATCAGTAGGATTTCTCGCTGTAAAGAATTCCCTGCACATTAGGTATGCAGTTTGTACATTCAGTCCAGAGCTTGCACTTGATACCTTCACTTTGACAGAACTCTCAGCTCTGGTGTCAGTCTTTTGTCAGTCAGCTAAGCTCCAGGCTAGAGTGAGATTTCCTTATAGGAAAACATTGCAGAAGAGATGTGGTTACAAACAACTGCTGGCATTCATGATGTTTGTGCTCTCTAGGTGGTGTGTTCATTGTCAGTGTTTACAACCTGTATTTATTATGTTATTTTAGTAAGACAGCACAATATCACAGAGTGCACAAAACCTTTGAATATTACTCACATCAAACTTATTTCTAGTCTCATAGAAAAGTTTCTGGGTGAGCTCAGAGAGAGGTTATTAAAATCTGATTCCTGTACCTCAGCATTGGTGCATAAAGATGGACAATGCACATGTTTGCACAAAAGTGAAGCCAAAATGCCCTCTGCAGAAGGGGGTGATGTATTGCTGGTGGAGCCTGTTCCAACCACCACCTAAAATAATCACTTAACATAATGGTATATAAATAAAGATTGATCATGTTGGTATACAGTCGAGGAGCCAACTATATGAAATGCCAGAAATATGTCTTTGACTTGGGTGTGGAAAATATAACAGGTCACAAACATAGACTGTATAAATAATGGACATAGTATCCCTGACATCACCCATCTGTTCCTGAGCACTGTTTTGAAGTAAATCGTCGGCGGAAGCCATATTGGAAATGTTAAACTCAACCAAGCTTACTGTGAGGTAAAGAGGCGGGGTTTGAGCCTCCTGGCCAACAGCTACAGTGTTCCCGCCTGTCAGTCCAGTCAGTCCAGTCAGTCATGTCCTTATTTGGGCAAAACTAGTAATTTAATATCTTCTGAACTGTCGCGTTAGAAAATAATTCACCCCCCATTCAGAGTGTGCCGATAGAGAAATTAGCTAGGTAGACCCAAGCCGTTTTTTGAACCAGGCTGTAAACATGTTTATTTCTGCTGTAAAGATCGTCTTTTTTTAATGGGTGTGTATGTGGTTTTCAGTGTTTCTGTATCCAGCCTCAAGCGGACGCTTGATGAATTGCACTTTGTAACACTTCCACATGGGCTTCATATTTTGAGACCTGGGGTTGCCGCTTGTTCACAAATAGTGCTGTGTTTTGGAAGTCCAGAGCTCCTGTTAGTTGGATGCACTCTTAATGTTTTGGCTTCACTCATGGGGAGCTGTCATATCATACATCTCTTTAGTCACATACTACTATCAATCTCCTGGAAAACTTTCACTCCTCCATCTCCCGGATAATATGTCTATTTATATTCTTCACATTCATCCTACCCATTTACACTCATGCGTCTATATTTGTCCTTATGTGTGTATAGCACACATCACCGAATGTGCACCGCTACTGGCAATACATCTGTCTGCAGTTTGCATATTTACCTTTCTTACATATCCCATCATCTATTGAGATTGTAACCATAGTCATAAGAACAAAGATGGCTTATACTGATCTCAAGACAGCGGTAAACATAAAAAGAAAGTGATATCAAGCAGAGTCAGCGTGTAGTGGGGTTATACATTTGATCCAGTTATTTCAAATGTGAAGTTTCTGGATTTTTTGTTACAATTTTAAACCAACATGAGGTTTATTTCCTTAATGGCTGACTGTATAAAGCAGAGGTTATACATGTTGTACTGTGAAACACAGCGGATGCATTTCAACACAGAAGGATCAGTGTTGTTTCTTCTTCCTGTCGTACTATCAGACCCCCTCCCTCTCTCTTGTACACATCTGACACAGTTCCATTGAATTTCACCTGTTGTCACTCTTATGTAGCTTCGCCTCTGAGCCATTCTCAAACACAAACACACGCACGCACGCACACAGACACACACACACACACGCACGCACATACAGACACAGATATAGACAAGAAGCGTGGTGTGAAGTGATGGCAGAGCAGCGGGCCGGTCATGACAAAGCCTCCACGCTAGCACCTGACTGCATGTGCGTGTGTGGGTGGGTGTGTGTGTGTATGAGACACCTAATGCCTACACCTCTCAGACACACGCAGACTGTCAGGAATACAGATGCATTCATGGATAGCGTTGCACATACACACACATCTACACACACACACACACACACACACACACACACACACACACACACACACACACACACACACACACACACACACACACACACACACACACACATACATACACGCATACATACACACACATGCACACTTCTTTTCCCCCCGGTACAAAAGAGAGTGAGCTCAGGTAGCTGTCAGGCGCTCTCCCACAGGGAACAGTGGGCAAGTCAAAAACAGCCTCCTCGCCTGTCACTCCCCCCTCTCTAACCCACACACACACACACACACACACACACACACACACACACACACACACACACACACACACACACACACACACACACACACACGCAGAATCACACTGAGCATCAATGTGAAGAGAGAGACTGGATGAGATGCCTTGGGCAGATGCTGGACCAGTTGTCTAAGCTGGACACAATGAGTTTGTGTGTGTGTGTGTGTGTGTGTGTGTGTGTGTGTGTGTGTGTGTGTGTGTGTGTAGTGTCTGTCTCTTCATCCACCACAGCAGAAAGCCACCTGCCAGCGATTCATGGTGGACATGCCGCCTTGCATTTAGTCCTGGCCTGGAAGCCAGCGATAAGAAGTAGCTGTGTGTTGATGTGTGTGTGTTAGTGTGTGTGAGTTGGTGTGTGTTTGTGATGTGTGTTTGTGATATTCATATCCTCAGTGCTGACACTACTTGTTCGCACCTCCAACTAAGAGGACTTCTTTAGAGTGGACTTTAATGTGCTTTCATCCATTGATTTACGATCAGGTTGGCTACCTGTGAGAGCTTGGCATCTCTTTTAATGCCCCCCCACACACCACCGCCACCAACCCTCTGGTGCTGAGGCAAGGACGTCACGCCAGCTGGCTGCCAAACAGCCCTCAAAGTGGGCGCAGAGCCACAGCAGCTGTAGCTGCCACAACACGGGTCAATTACTCTCTAAGTCGATGTTGTGTACACACAACACGAGCACATACGCACACAGGCGCTCCTCGTAGCTCTGCACGTTCAGCAGCCTCTCACAAAGTTTACATTTTGCTGTTTCACACCTGATCAAAGCCGAGGACTCGGTGGGAAGTTCAGGATCAAAGTCTGAAAAGTTGTTGTTGCTTCACTTGTGCAGCCTTGAAGTGTTTGGCTAACCTTGGTTTGTGTCCGTGCAGCCATGGTTTCTGTTTTTTCTCGGCTGGTGGATCATTGATGTTTCAAAGCCTGCAGACTCTGCAGAGCATAAAAACAAAGTTGTCCACGTGGCTGTTGCCTGCTGCCTGTACATTCATTTTAATGTTGCTGCTGACTTTTAAGGATTTTAACATGAAGGCTTTCTGCAGTAGGCTCAGTACGGGTAGCAACAAACTGTGCAGCTCTGCATGGCTGGACAGATTCTCTCTGAATGAATGGAGAGCATCTGTTTGCTTTACGCCAGGATCACACTTAATCCCTGGTGCATTTGTGTTGCTGAACTGTGTGGAGTTCTGCTCAAAGACCCCGATGACTGGCACATACTGAGATGAATGTGTTCACAGGCATGGAAACATAAACTTTCTTTGCAGTCCTTCTCTGGAAGCTTCTCTTCAGATAGGTGTGGAGAAAATAAGTTGTTTGGTTTTTACATGCTGGTTGTGCAGCAGGATCATTGAATCAAATTAAATTGAAACTCGTGCAGTTTTTTATTCAAATGTTTCCACATGAATCCTAACCCCCTCTCTTCTTTTTCTTTCTTCATTGGCAGGCTGCAGAGGGATGCTGTGTGGCTTTGGCGCTGTGTGTGAACGTGACCCGACAGACCCCACCAAGGCGGAGTGTGTCTGCAAAAGAGTGGAATGTCCATCGTTGGTTGCTCCTGTGTGTGGCTCTGATTCATCCACCTACTCCAACGAGTGTGAGCTTGAGAAAGCTCAATGCAACACACAGCGACGCATCAAGGTGCTGCGCAAGGGACCATGCTGTAAGTACCATCAAAGGCCAAAACAACCGCTCTCACAGACAGCAGGTCATCAACACACTCACGCAGTCTCTTTTGAGTCTATTTACTTAAACACAAAAAATGTTTTCCGCTGATGCTAAGTGCATTTAGTGTAAAGATGCTAATGAGGCTTGACTGATTTTCTAAGGCAAAGACAGCAAGGTAAAGTTTTTAGCCTTGATGTTTGAAATGTGTTGGTAAGAAACCACTCCCCCGCACTCCCTTTTAGATGTGACTGAGTATATCTATCTATTCTTCCATTTAAGGTTTTATTTCCCTGTAATGTGCAGATTAAGGTGCTGCAGAGTGTCTCCATATCTGGTTTATTTGACCTGTTTTTCTGGACTAATAGCACAGCTCTCTGCTAAAACTGTGAAAAACACACATTTCCAAGTACTTCTTCACCTTAAAAGCACCCTCCTAGTTAGCCACCGGAACATTTTTAATCCGACGCTGCAACAGCAGGAGGTTAGATTTGCATTAGAAGTAATTTAAAATAGCTCCAATATGGCTGCAGGCAATCAGTAAACAGTAAGTACAAAACAGGCTGATGGGAAATCAGGAGTGAGAATGTACTCTAACATAGAGATTCAAGTTAATTTTACAAGAGTTCTAAGAGATACTAAAAAAAAAGAAATTTCGTTCTTGTCGCCCACTTAGGAGCTCGTTAGTTCGGCTGCTTAGTAATCAGCAATAAGAAGCAAAGCGTCATAGTGTTGTGAGGCAAAGGCATCATTAGTTAGAAAATTGCTCAAACATTTTTTTGTGCAGACAAAGTAAACTTTTCTGTTTATTTTCTTTCTCATTGCAATCCATATGAGCTGCATGGTGGTGCAGACCTTAGCGCTGCTGCCTCACAGCAAAAGCTTCCTAGTTGACATCCTGAGGCCTCTCTGTGTGGAGTTTGCATGTTCTCTGTGGGTGTGTGGGTTTCCTCCAGGCACTCTAGCTTCCTCCCACAGTCTGTAGACATGCTCCTTAGGTTAATTGGTCACCCTAAATTGCCTGTAGGTGTGAGTGTGAGGGTGCCTCCTGTCGATATGTGATTGGCTTGCGACCTGCCCAGGGTGACCCGGCTTCTCTCCCAATGACAGCTGGGATTGGCTCCGGCCCCCTGTGGCCCTGAACGGGAAAAGCAATCTAGATAATGGATGGATGGATGTGTTCAATATTTACGAGGCGAAGGAAGATGAAGTTTGTGATTTAGTTATTTCTGTATGCTCACAGCTGAATGACAAAAGTTGTCCTACATTGCAAACAGCGGGGAAGAATTGGCTGTTCGTCTGTTTGGATGTATTTATGAGCTCACCTCTCTCCAAACAGACGGATTCATATCAATCTTCAAAGACTTCTGAAATGACCAGGATTTTTTTATGTCTGCAAGTGTTTTTGAAGTGTTACCATTAGTAGATACAGTTTTTTTTTATCATTTAAGAGATCAAATTGCTGCCTTTGATCCAGAAAAGATCAATCACTGAGAGTCCACCGAGGCTTCAGTATCTCAGAAAGCTGTCTGACCCCAGACTGACACCTTCCATTAAAGTGCTGTGAAATCTCAATCTAAAAACTCTGAGGTGTGGGGTGAAGAAAAGCCTGAAATCCCACTGAATGTGGAGGGTTTTAAGTTGGGACGCTTTTTGATCTTTGGGACAGACAACTAGATCATTATATTCAAAGCTGCACATCTCTGAGTTACGCCAAATTGCTTCTTATTGTCACTAAATGGATTTCTATTACACTCTGTTTTAATACAAAAGGCTTTTCCTTCCTATCTTTATCCCCCAAATGCTAAAACATGTCCCCATTTTGTTCAAACTATTGTCTTTCCAATATGGCTTCACTCCCAGTGCTTAAGCACCACCTGCACCATCACAAACAAAAAAATGTGCCACTTACTGCCCCCATTGGTGGCCATCCAGTGTGTATTTTATCCCCCTGCCCCGGTGGGTGCCCATGCTCCTGCTTCCCCTCACATTGCTTCCCACTAACCAAAAGCCCATCAAGATCCCAGGCTCTGAGGGGAGTTGAGGATTCCTGCCAAAGCTGCAACATTGCAGCAGCCTCAATAATAACTATAGTGTTTTTGTCAGCATCGTGCCCGCCTGCCAGTGTGGGCCCACTGCTAATTCCAGGGCTCTGATTACTGCGCCTGCTTGGACCTGGCACTAATAGCAAGCTTGGTGACTGCTCTCCACTGGCAGAGCGGAAAGAGATATAAAGGACAGAGAGAGGACAGGAGGAACAGAGAGTACAGCCGCGAAGCATCTGGAGAGGGAAGTAGGGATTAACGTTCAAAGAGGAATGAGCTATGAAACATTTAAAGAGCGAGGGGGAAGCAAGAGCAAGAGAAAAAGTGGTGGAGTGAGTGAATTGGTGAACAGAAAGCTGGCGAAGATTCAGCAGAGAGAGGAAGTATCGCAAGAGCTGTAATGATGGCCATCTAAAGCGCCATAATTACCACAGGCAATCACTAGCATAAAAATAAAGATAGAAATAATAATAATGATGAAGCTAATGATAGTATTGCTGATAATAGCTACTTGTTCAACACCAGAAAAGAGACTTCGCTCTCATCATGTCACATCTGAAGCAAAAAGTCAAACGCAGTTTTCTTTTCATTTCTCTGATGCTCCGATTTTTAAATAAGCCGTTTTTAATTGATGTTAATTGTAAGGCAATTTTTATGTCAGCCTTTTTACACAACCACTGAATACAACTGCAAAGAACACGGAGCCCAGGCAGTAGTGCCTCAGTACTTAATAGAAGTTGTATTTAGAAGCTAAATCTTCTGTAAGCGCTTGGTGTCGTTGCAGTAGTCTTGATATCTTCTGTTCTTTTAGCATAAAAAAGGAAACACAAAGAAGCACGTATATTTAGATTATGAGTAAAACAAAGGCTGAACTCTTACAACCCAATTTGAATTTGACAAAGCAGCACCTTATGAATGTGTTCTTGTAATGTCACCAATACAATCTGTGCCTGAACTTTCAAAATGAAAAGCGATGATTATGAGAGAATAAGAAACATTGTGACAGTCAGAGACAATATGGCTCATAAAATGATACTTCACTGATTAACATGGGGGTTTGAGTGCAAGTTTCGCTACCCCTGCCGGTCCAGATGCCTGTTGGCTAAGGTAAAGGCATCCCCTCAGAGTCTATCACATGGTCACTATTTAAGTCTTCATTCATATTTTTGAAGTAGTTATTTTTGGGACATAAGTTTGCTGTTAAGTTCAATCATTGATTGTGAAAAGAAGTAGGAGACACATTGTGGTAAGTAAGGGCGCTTTGGAAGTAACTTAAACATGCATTTTTTCAAATAGCCAGCAGAATATAACCCCACTGGTTGCAAAGTAGTTCATGTAAGTCTACCAGAAAAAAATGCATACCTCTCAATTAATTCATTAACACTAGAAAGGCCATGGGGGTCATTTTGACTGTTTTCACATTTATATGTTGTGTAACTTATTTAAATTAAAGATTTACTGTGCTGCCGGTTCCTGACTTTTCCTAAAGTTGTGTTGAATTGAAACTGAGAAAAATAGGCAACTCAATTTTGGCAATTATGGCAAAGAGAAGCACAAAGAGGGATGTGAATGCTGTAGAAGCTGGACAGTTGTTCCAGGAATTAGACATTGCAGACCGGCGATCTGTTAATCTGTTAAGAAGCGGATAAAAGTGACTCAACGTTTCATATAAATATATGTATATTTTCCTAAATATATATCTTAAAAAATAAACAGAACATTCTTTATACAATGTATTTGTCATAACAGATAATACAATTTGGAATCTGACAGTCAAAATGACCTCTCATGGCCTTTTTAGTAAAAATCAAATTCTGGCCCTTCTAGTGTTAACACATTATATCTATGACTACAGGGTTTATTGTCTTAATAGCCTGTTTTAAGTCTTCATCAGAGCAGCATAAAGAGATTTTGATCCCATTTATATTAGAACTGATGACAAGCATGTATGTTTTTGAACAGGATCATCTGCATATGACCGGTCACTAACACAGCAACTACTAAATCCCTGTAAAGATGCAGCAATGCTCCCCTTCCTCTTGTTTTGACGCATCTTGATTTATTAAAACAGGTTTTGAAATCGCTAAATCACCAAACTGGAGGCTTCAAACAGCAGCCCACAAACCAAAGAGTTATCATTGAGGCTACATCCATAATGATCGTGATGTGGACAATTTTTTGTCCAACTAAGGCTTCAAATATTTCCCTTTATTAGCTTTGGGCCTCAAAAGAGTGAAATTTGTATTCACTGTCGCGCTGTGGCGGAGCATGCTTGGCTAGGTTTGGAGCTGCATTCATAAAGGTTACAGACACTCTTTTGATGGCAGCTTTTGTGATCTGCTAAGAGCTCACACACTTAATCCTAACTCCATATCTTGAATTGAAGTCACACGTGCTTTTAAATGGAAATCAGGATATTAGTTTTTGACTTGAAGTGATAAATGAGCGTCCTCCCAGGCCCAGAAACTTAAATCTATTTCTGCTCATGGTTCCATCATCTCTTGACCTAAGCAGGTAATTTAGTTTTTGTTTTTCTGTGTGTTGCATTGAATCCAGTGCAAGCAGTCACAATTAACTGTGTGACTTCTGTCATCTGTAGATTTATTTACCTTCTTTCATTGCAACAGCCTTGTTGTAAGCTCCCACACATGGCAAACGCACTCGGCAAATTGTTAATAGTTAATAGACAGCATTCAGAGAGGCAGCCAACCAAAGAATCAAAGACTGGGGGGATGAAAGGTTCAGCCAAGTTGTAAGCTGTGGTCTAAGATAATAGAAAGACAGTTTTGTATTTGTGTTGTGACTGAAAAGAAGAGCATCTGTAGTTACTTTCTGAATGAAAGTACAGGGGGTTAATGTACAGGTGACAGAGTGCAGGATGCTATAGGTGGATGTCAGCTCTTGTGTGTTTATGTGAGAAAGAGAGAGGGTGTTAGGAGGTCAGGGCAATCCGACTGACAGATTCTCATTCTCTCACTGCCTCCAATAAATTCAGGTGGCACTGAGGGTCTGGACAGGTCACTCTAGCTTAGATTATGGAGTTGTCATGGCTAATGGAGGTAGAGAGAGGCAAAGGCGGGAAGGAGGAAGAGCAGGAGACGGCGCGAAAGGAGAGAAAGAGAGTCGAATGAGAGAGCTTTTAACTTTAAGAATTGTGTGGGCGTTTGGATCGGCGCTTTTGTGCACAGCCTCGTTTGACTCATTCGATTTGAATGGTGGGTTTTCATTGGGCTAAGTGAATTGGCTACCGTTCTGAGGAGCCTTCATGTCCAATACAGATCAACTTAAGAGTTTTATCTGACTGCAACGAGTGCAGCCACACAAAAACAGATTTTTCTCACAGATTACCCCTCTTTACAAGAGCTGCTGGTCTTTGGAGCATGTTGTCTGCACAAAATACAAATCTGAGGTTGAAGGTCTGTTTTTGTGATCGGGAGGTGAGGAGGCTACTGACATCCAAGGCATGCTGACACATCTGCGTTTCAAAATGTGAGCGTTTATTGAGCTCAAACATGATAAAAGACAAAGACAGAAAAAAACATTCAAAGTGAAAAGTTCAATTCTTAATTGCATCTTAGCTCACTTCCAAACACTCAGGCATTTAAAGCTCCTGTGAGAGGTTTTAGGCTGGTTATGAAACAGGCTGAAATTAACCATAATACCTCTGTCTGAGCTACAAAAGCAAACAAGAACAAGCAGTAACAATGGTGATTATATATTGTAATTTTGTAAAGCCAGTTTCTACTGCAAGGGGGAATCAGCCCACTCAATTGACAGAAGTGCCCCTTTTTACCTTTTCCACAGCAAATATTCACAGTGAATGATGTGTTCGACTCTTAGAATGAAGCAAAACATGATTTGCACATGTGCAGCACAAGAGCAGTCAGGACGTTAGAGAGATAATTTTGTCCACAGGGGTCGCAAAAACCAGCACAAAGAGAAAGTTGCATTTGTAACGACTTTGTTTGAAAAGTTTGAAATATGTTAGTAATCTAGTGAGCTCAGGTACAAACAGACCTTTCACCAATAAAGCCCAGCTGAAAACGCATAATTTTTAACATAAAACTTCATTATTCAGTGTTTTAATTAGTTTATATAAGTGGTCCTGTTTGTTGTGGAAAGCAAGATAACTCTTGGAATAATTCATCTCCTGATTAAAAACGTTCTGAATTATGGAAACTGAAGAAATCACAACATTAAAAAAAGTGGAGCAACCACAGATTAGTTTGTTGCAGCCGCTTCTAACACACTGTCTGAATAAGAAAGTTTCAGGTATAGGCATCAATAAAACAAGTTCACTCTGTTTTTATTGGTTTTAATCAATAATGTTCTGAAGAGGAGGAGATCTTTGCAGATGAGTCTGCTCAAACCCAAACGAAAGATAAACACTGAAGGGTTGTTTTTCAGACAAGTTTGCAAGGTTTGCAGCCTGCCATGCTGACGCTCCAGCATTGCTTTGGTACAAGGACCACTTTAAAGAGTACAGATATATGATGTATGGATTGCAATTGATCAATGAATCAATCATTTTAATCTTGACTCAACGTTAGTCTGTGGGCTGGAATCAGTGATTTTCCTAGCTCCTATAGGTAAAAGCATCTCCCTCACCAAGGTATTTGTTTGGATTTGAGATTGGCAGCCTCGCTCAAACAGCCTCTAAAGTGGCAGTCATGTGATCAGACAGGTTTCTATCATACCCCAGGTTAGCCTAATGTGTTAGAAAGAGAGAGGAAAGATACACTACAGCAGTTAAGCGCCAAGGTAACGGTGTAAGTCCCCTCCTGAGGGCTGAATAAAATGACCCTCATGTCACTGAGGCGTGGGCACTTAGTTGCCCCCAGTGCTCCTCTCTAATATCAACATAACCCGGCCCTTAATGGTTCAGACCAGCTCTGCCAGCTTCTTTATTATCATCCCTTTTTGTTCTAGATGGATCATTTAGAACGGGTGGGGTCATATTTCTGACAGCCGAACGGGCTGGCGGTGAGCAGATAATGGCCTCTGATATTATTGAAATTAAAAGAAGACGATGCTTTTAAATTGGCCCAGCAGGAGAGTGTGATAACAACACAAGGAGGGAGGAAAAAAGTGGTCAGTTAAGAAAAGTAGGAAATCAGAGGCGGGGAGAGAGAAACAGCCAGCAGCAGCACTTTCTGGTTCAGCGAGACAAGAGACATTTGGGCATTGTGTGAGTGTGAGTGTACGTCAAAGTATGTGTGTGTGCGGGCATGCACACACTACAATCAGCAAGGGAATGTGCACCATGTTGGCTCTCCTAATATTGAACTTGGTGCAAAGTGGTAAATACACTCCCTCTCCCAGAGAGAGTGCTGCAGAACTCATCTTGTGTGGTCACTCTTGTGGAACATGGACTTTTCATTCTTTCTTTACTTTCTCTTCTTGAAGGACTGCAACAAGTAATGCGAAAAGAGGTGTGTGTGTGTGTGTGTGTGTGTGTGTGTGTGTGTGTGTGTGTGTGTGTGTGTGTGTGTGTGTGTGTGTGTGTGTGTGTGTGTGTGTGTGTGTGTGCGTGTGTGCATGTGATTGTGTATGCGACTGGGGTTCGAGAGGGTGATCAATGCTCCCATTGATTTTATGCGTCCGTCTGCATGGGAACGTGTGTGTTCTTGAGAGTTGGCCTTAAGCACGACCGCACTGCCTGCTACTTTATCAGTCCACTCTCCTCTCTCTTTCTTCCCCTCTGTGTGCTTTAGAGAGGGTTTTTATCTCTCCAGCCCCGACACACTCCTGTGTCCTCACTGTGAAAGGAGAAAGGCATCAGTACTCCACACCTGCTGCTCTGTCTGCTCTAACATACTGCAGGCAGTCAGACCCAATACAAGGGGATGTAAACCTCTCTATCTAAACACAAACTGCGACTGGGACTTTGAACTTATAATCTTTATTAAACACTTCAGAGCTCAAAGTGATTTGAAGCAGTTCTTTCCTTTTCAGTGAAGTTTACCTTTACCTAACATATCTGTATTTGCAAATGTTTCTTGGTCACACTAACCACCAAGATCTCATATATTCTATTAGCATTATGTAGGAAGTATTCATGATTAACCTATATCTGCAAGATGTTCACTGTATTTGGATTTTTGGAGCCCTCTAATATTTTCCCTCCAGTGAAATGTTTGTATTTGGATTTATTTCTCCTCCCTGCATCTCAAGCATGATTTGCATTTTATATTTATTCTTTGAAAACTCAAAACACTTGGTTAATGTTTGAAAAGAATTTGCTCTTGGCAGTGGCGTGTGGTTCATTAGAAGTATTTTCAAAAATACATACTTGAATGAAAAATCATTTTGTGGTATTTTTGTGTGATGACTAATCAAAAAGTTTAGAGCTTCCCATGGCGAGCCCTGATTCATTGAAACTGGAAAGAAAAAGAGGATTTAGGATGGAACATTTTCCATCAAAGGAATTTGCTGGAGTTTGCAAGAGTCCCCTCAGTCAGGCAGATTTATCATCCATTATGTTAGCCAGAAATATCTTGGACAGGTATACAAGACTTTGCACAATTTTGTTATCTTGGACATTTTTTTTTAAATTCCAGCATTCATCTTTTTCTGACTTACAATGATGACACCACTGAAGGAATCTGTCAACACAATTAAAGCCTCATCATCCTAAATGGTGCTCATCAGAGCAGCAAGTCAGCAGCTATGGGTTAAATATGTATCTTTATTTATGTATTAGAAATAATCTGAAATAGTGTATAGATTCATGGCTCATCTGTAAGTGAGTAGTCCTTAATTAATCCATCAAACAGCTTTATTATTTTTCTGGAGGCAACTGGTTCGACTAATAGCTGACAGCTAACGGCTAACTATCGATTCAAAGCCAAAATATGTAACAGAATATTAGATTCGTACTTATTAAAAAATGATGAACTTTATAGAATGTTTCAAAAAAGATAAGAAAAGTAAAAAAACAGAAAGAATAAGGAGACAAATAAAGAGTTTTGTTTTTTAGCTTGTTTGCTTACCGTGGTTGGTAATATAAGTGATGCCCTGAAGCGGCTAATTTGCCTGTAAATTGCTACACAAATTTAAATTCTGAATAACTGACGAGTCTAAAGGCAAGAAAACACTAAAAAAAAAAGTCAAAATCGAACACAGTTTATCGAACACGGCTCATCAGGGGATTATAGAGTCGGAGGGTAAAATGTGAAAGTGGTTTTTTGAGTGTTGCTATTATCTGGAACTACAGTCCCGGCTAATAGCTTGTGGCTTTGCTACTACTTAGATACAACATATGACCAACATTTTAGGAAAACTGGTAAATCTGGTGCGGACCAGCAAGGGAGACAACTTTTAATCATTCAGTTGACTAAATGCTCACATACCTAGTTGATACTGCAGCCTTATCAAACAGTCCCTCCAGGAAGTTGCGATTTCGCGATCGCAACTATCAACGCAAATTCAACCAATCAGCGCGATTTTTTTGCGGCCCTGCAATTTTTTACAATCACCGCAACTTTCCTGCAAATTCGACCAATTACCTTAATCTCAGCCCCTGCATGTCATCGGTTTTGTCATCAATTTGACTTCCTTGGAACATAAACGTAAGTCCTCACTTGATCGGCTCTTTTCAACAATAAAACACGCACAGAGAACAGGTGAAAAGAGGGGACAGCAGGCAGGACAAGTGATGATAACAACGTTGTTATTTATAGATTGAGGGGCTCAGTGTCCGCTTGGTCTCTACCTGCAGCAGGTGTGCTTTATGAACCAGCTCTCCTCACCTCCATGCATCTGTCTCATCTTCATTGATGATTTTTACCCCCCCGTGTGCGTTAGTGACAAACACACAACCGTGGGGACGTCTGTTTACTATTTGATGTTTAACGTTGTTGCCATGGTTACCGTAAAAAGCTCTGCATCTACAGCTTGATTTAATCCAGTTTGGTGATACATCAGACACATTCAGTAAGTTTTGATCAACTCCTTGTCATCAAAGATGCAGATTCATTTCAGAGTGCCGTGAACTGACTGTGCATCAGTCGCAGCGAGGTGCATTCAGGGACCGTCGTAAATGTGCAATACAGTCCTTTCATGGCATTTTTCTGTGAATCAAGAGAATCAAAATATAGTCAGTGGCCACATCAAGAATGCTTTCTAAAAACAACTGTAATTTAGCGTATTTACTTGCCCCTGAGATGTTATTAGGGGAAAAAAGCAAAAAAAAAATCGCAACTTTCACCGCAATTTTTTCAAAAATCTGTCGCAAATTCAGGCTTTTTGGGCCGCAACAATCACAAAGAAATCCCACGAAATCCTGGAGGGACTGATCAAAGTGGTGAGCGTCAAACTGTAACCCAAAGCAGAGTAACGAAGAAGTGCCCTTTAATGTGACACAAAAAGTGATGGAAACAGTCAGACTATGTTTTAAATTGCATGACTGATTCAGTACAAACATTTACTCCAGAGTGTGGTGGATACCATCACCTCCCCATCAGTCTTAGGCCATTTTCAAGCTTAAACTTGCCCCTGTCAAATGCATCTTTCAGAAAGAAATTATCTGTGATAGAGTTCCTCTCATAAATCATAATACTCTGGTTTAGGCGAGGAGGTGGCTGGGTATAGCATACAGTAGGAGAAGTCTTTATTATGGCGATTGTCTTGGTGTCACTTGGTGCCACTCCAGCATGTGTAGGAGGGATTCCGTAACACAAACAAAAAACTCTGTGGAACAGTGAAAACTCACGGGGGCTTTCAGGGAACTTCCTGCTGCGTTCACAAGAGTAACAGCCATTTTTCCAAGGTGCTGGTGGGAAAAAGTCTGAGTAAAGTTGGGTGAATAAATTTAGGTCTTTGCGTTCACACATGAGGCTCACTTGGATAAATTCAGTAAATGTTCAGGGGTACAGTGTGTGTGTGAAAGGGGCTGAAGGCTGCTGCATTGCATAAGACATGCATGGAGATCCTCCTGTTGGGCCAAAGTGGTGACAGTGCTTCAGATGGTGATCGACTTTTTACTGCCAGTATTTATTCAGTATTCAAAATGGCCGACACAAACTATGTCTCCTGGGTCACAGTAGATGCATCCTGGCAGCGATCCTCCTTTTACTAAATGTATTTGCAGAGGCACATTAGTCTTTATTTGCATGTCTGCAGAATGAAAGAGATTTGGATAGTGGGGAATGAAAGGAGAAGGTAGAGGGATGAATAATGAATAGATGCTCACATGTAGGACATTTGTGCTCACAGACTTGTTTTGATGAGGAAGGAAACACTGTGTCCCTTCTGCCCTTCAGTTCACTCTTTTACAAATACGCTTTTGGGTACATGTATTCCTATCAAATCTAACACTTGATCCTGTTCACCTGTTGTTTATCAAAGGCTTTTCTTCTCTGAACTATTGTGGAGGAAAAGGCTTTTTCCCCGCGGGAAGCTAAACCCGTCTCTGGCCTCAGCTTGTTTCCCCAGCTGTATTTTCTGTCTTTTGTCTGCTGCTGGTCTGTGGTTGTTAAGGTGTCTGGGCCGGGCCGGGTAAAGCCCTGATTTATCCCCTTGCAGGGCGTCCAACGCTGGCTGAGCGGGAAGCTTTCAGGAAATCTCCTCCGAGCAAAAGCCTCATTCTGGAGCAGAGCAGGAGAGTCAGGGAATCACAGCCAAACTGCTTTATGTTCCCTTTTTACATACACCCTGCTCCTTATGCTCCCTCTTCCTCCTCCTCCTCTTCCTCCTCCTCCTACACTCACTCCAGCTCTGAGGGGCTCCTTTGTTACCTCGGTGACACGCCCGGTTGCTCCTGGTGACCGAGGCCTGGTGGTAATAGCTGTAGATGCTGGAGATGACTTTTGGCTTTGCTGGAGCAGATAACAGTGTTCTGCACAGACTTACCGCTGATTATTTATCTCTACCTCTGCACCTCTTTCCTCTTTCTGCTGGCTTTCTTTATTCAGATGTTCTCTCCTTGCCATCTTTTCCTTTCTCTCTTTTTCTGTCTAGTCAAAGAACTTCTGTCATTTTAAGCAGAAATGTCAAACATTTATGGGTTCGCTTTTTCAATTCAGGCTTTTTTACTTTTTATGTCATTTTTGAAGGTGAATTTAGAGTGTTTGGGTTTGGACATTTTTAAACTACAAGAATAATCAAGTCATTCAAACATCGGACTTCCACCAGATCTGTGTCAGGAATGGCCATTATTCAGCTACTTTCTTCCATTTTCTTCACCATTGCCTCAACTTTCCCTCCTCTCTTTGTTTCCTTTCTCCTTTATTTGGTAGCTCAGTGTTTTTGAAGTGGGGCTGTAAGAGGTACTAGTCAATAGTAAGTGTTTTACTCACCGGGGATCCCAGTCAGCTCTGACCCTTTGTTGAGAAACCTGCCAGAGAACCGAAACAGAAGCTATCAAACACTGCAGAAGTTCATTCTTCAAGGTCAGTTTAGTATATTTTAAGGAACTCCAACCCAAACACTGTTGATGTGAGTGTCCGCTCTATTTGGACATTTCACAGTCCTTCACTTTGTCGTCAACATGTGTCACTTTGATGTAAAACATGTTGACGCCTGCAGCACACTTAATTGGGGCTATAATGTACGAGTCAACCTGACTTCTGCCCGGTACACTGAGTGTGAATCATGTTATTTATGCATCTCATTCTGACATCATTTTAAGCACTAAATGCCAAAGATTACCCGGCGGACACAGTGAAGTCTGTTGAGTTAGTTATTTCAGCTCAGTCTTTAGCAGCTAACACTGTTATTTGAGAAGGTAAATATTTCATGTGGAGCATGGGTTGTCATTATGCAATAATGAACCGAACAAAACAAACTCTCCCTTTAAAGTTGTCTCATCATCCCTCCCGTCCTTCCACCCCTGTCCCTCGTTCCTCTGTTTATTAAGTCCATTTGTATCCATGTCCCTCTCATTTCACCTCATTCTCCTCATCTACTTGCTGCTAGACAAGACAAAAATAACTCAGTCATAACATTTTCTTTTTTTTCTTTCTCTCTTTCCCTTCTCTTCTTTCCTTTCTTTAAGTCTTTAAGAACTAAATCCCTTTCCACCTCTTTCTGCAACTCTCATTGGTACTATCATGCACACAGACCGACACAAACGCAGACAGTAATCTAATTTCTCTAGGCTGATTGCTGCACACATACACACACGGACACTCACACACAGACATGCACACACACACACACACACACACACACACACACACACACACACACAAACACACACGCACACACACACGCAGAGGGCGAGAGGTCATTGTAAATAACTTGGTTTTCGTGCTTTCATTTCCCTGGGGCAGCAACTCTTGCTTAGTATTCATAACCATAACATGCAGAACCTGACAGACTGACTGTGGGCATGAGAGTCTGTGTGTGTGTATGTGTGTGTGTATATGTGTGTATGTGTGTGTGTGTGTATGTATGTGTACTTATACTGTATTTATACCCCTTATGCATGTTCACACATACAGAGTGAAATATGCAGACACTCTGGGCATTTTGCAAACGGATAGATGGGGAATATACATTCTTGTTATCATCCTTAACCATGCACGCACACACATACATACACACACACACACACACACACACACACACACACACACACACACACACACACACACACATACACACCCACACACACACTTCTAAAGAGATGATAATGGGCTTTGCTGGAATCCTCTATCCATCTTTACTTGCTGTTCCACTCGTCTGCGACCACTGATACTTGTTAGACAAATCCCGTCTTCTTCATCCCTCCAGCACTCACCCTCTCAAAAACCTGCAGCGATTATCTACACACACACACACACACACACACACACACACACACACACACACACACACACACACACACACACACACACACACACACACCTGTTTAATACCAGACAAGGGCTTGTGTTTTGACACTTTTTAATGTATTTATGCATTTTTCTTTCTCCTGAATAATACATTGTTTATTTGCCATTTTCTCTGCGTACACATTCAGAGAGATGGAAAGGAGAGAGAATAAAAAGTATGAGCGGTGTTGAAAATATGAGAACTACAAACTCAGCAGACAATAGTGGGTGTTTTATTTTATTTGTGTGGAACAAGAATGGAGACATCCGACAGGAGCTGGACTTGTAAGGACCACATGTCTGCTGGTGCTCTTATCGTTCATATATGCATGGAGCTGTCACACAATGCAGAAATGTCCCCATGTTAAAACTGTCTGTCTCTGAATTCCACTGCAGTCAGCCACTTTTTTTTCATGAGGAGATAGAAGAGACAAGTTGGTGTCCACAAACAAAAAGAGATTTGAAGCACTAACAGCAGCAGACGATGATGACGAGATGATGAGGGGCACACTGTCCAACAGTCCAGACATAGACTCAGTGAAGGCACAGGCCTGATCCTAACCTCCACCTTAAAGCCCAAACACTGAACCCTCACAGACTTAACCTATGTGAGTGTGTGAGTCCTAGACCGTATAAAAATGAGGAACAGGATACACTATTATGACACATTGTCTGGAAACAGGAAGTACCATTACTAAATAAGAACAACAAAGCAGTATTCAGATGTCTCTCTTCTGTTACACTAATAATATGATAAATTAATTTCCTTAAATCAGGAGAGGTATCAATGTTAATCATTTGACTGAAACACAAACAACTCAATCCATGCCATAAATAATCGCTCTCTCTGTCTCTTATTCTTCTCTATCCCTCTTTCCAAACCCAACTCAGTCTCATCAGATGTGTGTCTAACATGAGTCTGGCTCTACTCTAGGTTTCTACCTGTTAAAGTAAGTTTTTCCTTGCCACTGTAACTTGCTAAATGCTGCAAGGTACAGTGCTCATGGTGGATTAAGATGGTATAAGAAAGAGTCTGAGTGGGTCTTTGTTAATAATATAATGTAGAGTTCTACGTTCTAGACCTGCTCTGTTTGTAAAAACATCTTGATATGACATTTGTTGTGATTGATTGATTGATTGATTGATTGATTGATTGATTGATTGATTGATTGATTGATTGATTGATTGATTGATTAAAAACCTCACCAGTGATGATGTCACTTATACACATATGTATCATGCTTCTGTAACTGTCCACTCTTGCTTAGTTTACACTGTCTCTCTTTAATGAATTGAATACCATCTCAATATTGCAAACTTTTCATAATATTCAGGGAGGCCGGTCTTTAACATTCTCCATGTCACCAAGTTCATAAAAAATAAGTCTATGTATAATCATAGTAATGGATAATCACAAAAATGTTGGGACTGTGTAAAATATTGATAAAAAATGATTTGGATGATTTGCAAATGGTTGAAATTATATTTAACTCAAAGTAGTGCAAAGACAACATATCAATCATTCTCATTTTTATTCGCATTAATCATCATTTTAAATGTGATGCCAGCAACAAGTTTCAAAAAGCTTTGAACAGGGACAAAAAAACACTGAAAAAGTTATGTGATGCAAAAAAGATTTGTAGGAATATCTCTTAATCAATGAGTCAAAGTATCTTTTCATGGGGATGAAAACAGATCCACTGTTAGCAGATGAAATATATTTTTTGTGCAGACATAACTATACTACAGTGGGACAGATATGACTGTACTACAGTTGGAGAGTGTGGACAGTACTTCAAGGTTCAGCTGCTCCAGAGTCAAACTGGACTCCAATGAAACTGTGGTTTACTAGACTGCCGGGCTGACGGCGAAGTTATTGTTGAGGATTATGTCGGCTTTGTGTTTCCCCTTTTCTCAATAACTTCATTTTTTAAAAGCAACAACCCAGACACTGCAGTCTGTTCTCTGTTTATATGGTACACACAACCAGTCCTGCTTGGCCATTAACTGAGGGAACATTCATTGACTGCTCTCCCTCACTGGAGTAAAGCTGTGTTCACATTGTGGAAGTGGAGGGTAAATTAGTCAGCCTTTGCTTTCAATGAGATCAATCAGAAAATCTAGAAGCAACAGTTTAAACTGAACAAACATGTTAAATATTCAAAAATGTAGCTTCTTCTGCAGAGATATGAAATATAAGTTTGGATATTCAGTCACTTGGATGTGTTCATGTTGGTCTGAGAATCAACTCACGTTGTCTTGCCTTGAAGCCAAAAGGTACCCTCACAGTGGTTATTGATCCAGACTCTGAGTCCTGATGGTTTTAAAGTTAGGGGTCTAATTGGACACCGATTTATACATCCGGGTTGATTTGAGTTCAGCCGACTGAACAAGAGGAGAGAAACCCGGCCGTGTTTAGTCATCGGGAGAAAGAGGGAAATGCAGAGGAAAGAAATGTACAGATGTGAAGATACTAATTTCACCAGGCACTTTATTCACTGAAGTGTGTCAGTCTATTGTTAACCATATAAAGTCTATTATGCATAAAGTACAGAACATCACAGTACATGACAGCATAAAGGAAAAAGGTTTCATGCCCACTTTAGCTCTTGGTAATTCATGCTTTAACTCCACTTTACTGCGGGTGGTATATACAAAGACTTCTGTTAACAGAAACTTTTAATGAGTTTGTACTGTGAGATTACTACTGAACTGCAGCCAGTATGGACAATTACAGGAGAAGGGCACGGCACTTTACCTTTGTTTCAATGATTTTCATAAGTCAGGTGGTTTAATTGACAGTAAGACGCAGTAAGAGGAGGTTTGCAACACATTACCTGCAATTCCTGCTACATAACAGCTCACTGTGCCCTGTAGTGCCCTGTAGTAGTGTAGTTGTTTTCCTCTGACAGAAAGCTAAGACAGTGCAGAAGTATGTTTTATAGTGGTGGACACCTGGGCCTTTCTAATTGCATGCTATATAATAGTTGGCTGCCATACGATATCAGTTTGTTGTGGTGGTTTGTCGATTGAATGCTTTTAATAGGTAGGAGTCCATTTGAGCTCAGTGTGCCTGTGTGATCACGTATCTTATACGGCATGAGTTAGATTTAAGGGTCAGAAAAATGAGACACATCTTACAAATAGTAACCATAAAATACCTGCTGTAACATCACCAAGTGGATTACATAAGCATATAAAGGACAATTTGATCGCTAAGTGGCATTACAGAGTCTGCAAGAAACACTGGATAATAAAGTAATGATAGTTTGTTGTATGGTACTTTTCAGGTAAAGAGCGCAAACACATTTTTTAATTCAGCACAAAGACACATTAAAAAAACACAGTAGAATACAAGCAGACCACGTAAGAGAACCCAACACAACATGCAAGAACATATCATTTAAGAATGCAGGGTAGGGGTAAAAATATTGACATTACTTTTTAAATAGTTGGTTGCACAACAGAGCTGTATTTTAGAGACCAGTGAGACTAGTTTTAAGATGCAAAGGCAAGTCGAGTCAAGATGAAAATGCAGAAACAGTTTCAGGAGACCAAATACAAACTTTTAGATGTTAAGAAAGATAGGCTGAAATCTGCTGAAGGAGTTCTTTATGTAGAAAGAATATACAGGAGAGGTTTGAGCTTTAAATAATCCACTGAAAGAAATATATATTATCTACAGTTTATTCAGTTTTTGGATATTATTGTTATTCTTATATGTTATCTTCTAACATATCTGCTTTGAAAAAGCCATTACTGCGCAATGGCACAATGGGACCATCTTACCTCTAGACTGAATGACAGCATTTACTTTGTACAAAACAATTCACAGTGACTCAAGCTACACAGCCATTCTCCTCTGATACCATGTTCAAGGTATAGGAAGCTCAGTTTCTTGTAACATAAGATACTGCTGTCTTAGTAATTTTAATGAAGAGAACCTAACATCCATTGTTTTTTCACCAATTATTTGATAAATGAGCCTCTGAAAACCCAGTTAGTGAAAGCTTGTGGGTAAATTTGGAACACAGCAGTACAACGCTTGAGTGTTTGAGCTTCCCACCCTGAGCATGACATCAGCAGAAAATGGCTGCCATGTGAATATGCTTGCTCTCACACACAGCAGTGTTTGTCACAGTGTAGCACTTTCTCAACCCTTCCTCTGTGTGCAGAGTCCAAAAACAGTATCCTGTTCATAGTGAAGCTGCACTCATAGGGTGTTATTAATGTGCTGTTTGTCAGTGGATTGAATGGGTCTCCTTTTTGTTGTGTTAATCAGAATCACTTGACTGATGACGCTAACAATATGACGTATGCTCTCTGGCATCAGCGTGTGACCTTGTTTACTGTTCACCCGAACCACTTCCACCTTGTTCTAACAAAGACAAGCCAATAAACCTACATTTATACCCTGTTTGTTTTCTTACGCATATAACTACATTTTTCTATGCAATACAATAAATACACACACACACACACACACCACACACACACACACACACACACACACACACACACACACACACACACACACACACACACACACACACACACACACACACTCACTTATAAATATATTACTGCCTGCCTGCAGTCATATTGCTTTCCAGAAAAAGAAGAGAATCAATCTGAGTTATTTTCATCTACTATTTGCTCTGAATAAATGTCAGTGCTCCATGCTTCTCCTGCAGCCTCACTCTGTCTCTCCCAGAGAGGCTTATCAAAATAGCTTAAATTAAATTGTTGTCATGTTAAACAGGGTCCTATATTGCAAGGCTGATTTGAGAGGTTTATCTGATTGAAATGTGCGTGTGCGCTGAGAGGGAGAGTGAGAGAGAAAATTAGAAGTTGATAAATGTCCCACTGGTCTTTGTACAAAAGTTTTGCATTATAATCCCCTGGATCTTTGTTAGTTTTTAAATTAAGTTTCAATCTTTGGTGGCAGGCACATTGCATTTCTGCATTTGCTAACGAGAGATAATTCTTGTTTTTCCTGTTGATGAGTTTTTTATTGCCGTCGCTGTTTCAGTTTTTCCAAAAACATAATTGGAAAGTAGTGAATTAGCACAATGGTTTCTAAACATTTGGCTTCTGACAATTTGAAGCCAAACTATCCACTATTGTTTCACCTGGTAGTTGTGCAACCAAACAGCTATCTCTAAAGCAATGGGCTCTCATTTGACAACTGTTAATTCTCCAGAGATAAAAGACAGTTTTTGTTGCTGGCAGTTTTTTGGAGAAGTGACAGCATTGACCCCTCTCAGCACTGTATAGTATCCATGTGTCAGTGGTTTAGATAGTTGGTAGATTAGAAGCTAAGTCTGGCAACTTCAGACAAGAGAATGTGTTTGGAGTTAAGAGATACAACCAGATATTAGCTGCTCTTATTTGTAGATGTCTGTTTATAAAATGCTCAATTAATTAATAAATGTTCAATCTAATCTATAGATTATACATTAAGATTTAGAATCTGTACACAGTAATCTATATTTTTATGGAGGTGTTCTTGTTTTCGTTTGCAGTACATTTGTAGTCTTAATACTATTGAGGCTTTATGGAAAAAATGGTTTGTGTGGAGAGCAAAAGTAGGCAGAACACATACTGCTGCAATGATGTTTTGGCTCCCATCCACATAAATCAGACCATGATTATTTATAGGTGCATTTCGTCCAAGAGTTCTTGGGTCTTTCAGCCCCAACAACCAAATGTGGGTCCTGACCCTAAGTTTGGGAAAGGCTGGTTTATATGATAGCATGGTTGTGACACAGACTGAAAAGCCGTTGAATGACCTACAAAAGCAAACAGGACTATCTGCATTATGATTGAAAGTTTATTTAGAGCATACTCACTGCTAACCATAACAAAGAAAAGTTTTTACATCTTTATATCTGGCTTGTATACTGCTGTGACTTTGCAGAGGCGGACAGGAAATGTTGCCAACGAATGAATTTGTATAAGAATATTACATTTTGTTACAAACTGTCAATCAATTGTAGGGATTCCCACCACCTGCTCAGTTGTGATGCTCTGTGTCAAGTGCTGCAAAGAGTTTTGTGAGAATTATATGAAAAAAGATAGCTGTATGGCAGACTCAATTTCTTCATCGCTGAAGCATTGTTTTCTATATAATATATTCTTCAAAGGTATCATCTTATGTGAGAAAACAGATATGCATGTATCAGTATTTAATCTGTTAGTGTGAGGTGTGCTGTGTTGGCTTTGTTGTTGCACACTTCATCAGAACAAAAGCTGAAATTGATGATGGGGGGATTTTTCTGTGGGGGAATTTCAACAAAAATGTACTCTGTTATTGTGTGTGGCTCTGTAGCTGTGGAGTTCTAAATAGGCTGTGCATGTACTCACCATGGCGATAAGGGTCCTACTGTATGAAGTTCTAAAAGCCGATCTGTAGTTTGGTTGGCTTGTGACATAACACAGACTCTGTGACACTGAAAGTTTTAAACAATAACAGCCCTGAGGACACAGATCATTCGAGCCTAGACGAGCAACCGTATAGGAGCACTTTTGAGTATCTTGTTACAATTATTGACTATTTTTGAGAGGTTTTGCGAGCGTACTACCGTGTCTTTTTCTGTATTTCATAATACAGAAACGGATTTACGATGGAGTTCGTCGACGGCGGTATATATAAGCCAATCAGGGTGTTGTTCGGCACACCGATCTACGATCAAGCCAAGCAGACCTGCTGGCACACCCAGTCCTTTCGAGCTAAGGTCGCTCTTACGACTGAATTCATGCGTCTTCAGCAGGATCAACAGCTTCCCTCTGAGCTGCCTGCTGAAGCCATGATTGACCTGTTGGTGGAGGACAGTAAGAGTTCAGTCCGAGTTCAGCTGTGGGAATTTGAGGTGGAAGGATTCGATCAGGACGTCAAGCCTCTGCTGAAGCTGGTGTGGGAGGTGAACACCAGTAACTTAAAGAGAGACGTGGAGTTTGAGGCGAGAAGACTGCTCGACTCCCCAGAAACCATCCCTACCAACTTCAAACATCCAAAGATCCGGAGCAAGGCGGTGGAGTATGCCAGAATCCTTAAAGAACAGTTGGAGGAGGCTCCCATCGCCAAACAGTTGGACTCAGAAGAATTTATAATGGATTTGGTTCCCAGAGTCCTGCAGGGCTTCTGGAAACCCAAAAAGAGCAATTCCAGGGACATGCCATCACAGAAGCTGAGTGAAGTGTCAGTTGGGATCACTAAAGCTGTCCTTGATCGAGTCTCCTTAGCTCTCTCTTCATCATTCCACCGGGTCAACTTCACCAGATCTGAAAGAGAGAGCATGGTCCTTTCCATCGACCAAGAAGTGAGGCAGATGTACCCATCTGACACTCTCAGGAACAAGCTGAACAAATTTGAGGCAACGGTCTTAAGCAGCATCACTAATGCCACAGTGAGACACATCAATATGCTGTTTGAGCGGCAACCAGGCATACCCACCAGCCAGCCAGTTCTACCACCGTCTGCTGCCCTCTGCCAGGCAAGTGAGCCAGTTCTACCACCTTCTGCTGCCCTGTGCCAGGCCAGTGTGCAAGCTTCACCACCTTCTGCTGCCCTCTGCCAGGCCAGTGTGCAAACTCCACCACCTTCTGCTGCCCTCTGCCAGGCCAGTGCACAAGCTCCACCAACTTCTGCTGCCCTCTGCCAGGCCAGTGAGCCAGATCCACCACCTTCTGCTGCCCTCTGCAAGGCCAGTGCACAAGCTCCACCAACTTCTGCTGCCCTCTGCCAGGCAAATGAGCCAGCTCCACCACCTTCTGCTGCCCTCTGCCAGGCCAGTGAGCCAGATCCACCGACTTCTGCTGCCCTCTGCAAGGCCAGTGCACAAGCTCCACCAACTTCTGCTGCCCTCTACCAGGCAAGTGAGCCAGCTCCACCACCTTCTGCTGCCCTCTGCCAGGCAAGTGAGCCAGCTCCACCACCTTCTGCTGCCCTCTGCAAGGCCAGTGCGCAAGCTTCACCACCTTCTGCTGCCCTCTGCCAGGCTAGTGAGCATGATCAGCCTCCTTTTGCTGCCCTCTGCCAGGCAAGTGCGCAAACCCCACCAACTCCTGCTGCCCTCTGCCAGGCAAGTGAGCCAGCTCCACCACCTTCTGCTGCCCTCTGCAAGGCCAGTGCGCAAGCTTCACCACCTTCTGCTGCCCTCTGCCAGGCTAGTGAGCATGATCAGCCTCCTTTTGCTGCCCTCTGCCAGGCAAGTGCGCAAACCCCACCAACTCCTGCTGCCCTCTGCCAGGCAAGTGAACCAGCTCCACCACCTTCTGCTGCCCCCTGCCAGGCCAGTGAGCAAGCTCCACCAACTTCTGCTGCCCTCTACCAGGCCAGTACGCAAGCTCCACCAACTTCTGCTGCCCTCTACCAGGCCAGTACGCAAGCTCCACCACCTTCCGCTGCCCTCTGCCAGGCCAGTGAGCCAGATCCACCAACTTCTGCTGCCCTCTGCCAGGCTAGTGAGCATGATCAGCCTCCTTCTGCTGCCCTCTGCCAGGCAAGTGCGCAAACCCCACCAACTCCTGCTGCCCTCTGCCAGGCAAGTGAGCAAGCTCCACCAACTTCTGCTGCCCTCTGCCAGGCCATTGAGCATGATCAGCCTCCTTCTGCTGCCCTCTGCCAGACAAGTGCGCAAGCTCCACCAACTTCTGCTGCCCTCTACCAGGCCATTGAGCATGATCAGCCTCCTTCTGCTGCCCTCTGCCAGACAAGTGAGCCAGCTCAGCCTCCTTCTGCTGCCCTCTGCAAGGCCAGTGTGCCAGCAATCAACGATGATAAACTTGCCTTCACCCAGGCTGTACAAGTCTCTGTTGTGGCACCTCATGATACCCTGGTTGCTGGAGCTACTTACATGGCTTCAGACCTCGAGGATGAACAGTCCATCAGAGACACAGCTCTAAAGACCCCATGTGATGCAGCAAAGTATAAGGTCCCAAAGACCAGAAGCAGAAGGTTCTTCCAGTGGATCCGAAAAAAGTTCTCCTGTGGGGTTCTTCCAAAGGATGACAACTGACAATTCAGCTGTTTCATTATTGTTCTATATAAATAAAAGTGTTATTGCAGTCAGATTGAACTAGCCAGTTTTACTTTCTGATATTGTGAATGAATAAAACTTGAACAAACACATTCTCCAAAAGGTCATAGGGGACGGCTTATAGTCGTTCTGGTGCTCTCTGAAGGTGTAACTTGTAGTTTGTGTAAGAGTAATAAGTTTCCTGTAGACAGTTATGAATTGTTGCCATGAAGCCATCCAGAGGTGTGAGTGATTGTGATTACAATTTGTATTGCAACCAAAAAAAGATCATATCTGAAGTAGGGACTTTCCAGAGTGACTAATTTCCTAGTCCTTGAAACTGAAATTTGATTCCAGCTAATTAGCTAGTCTAAAGGTAAGAAAATAACAATTTATTTAACACATCTAAACACAGGATCACAGAGTCTGTGGGTAAACATTGTCAAAATGGTTGTCTTCCTCGCAGGTTGACATCCAAATGCCTATGCTGATTACACATAGGCGCTCTAGTCACTTATATCACAGTTTAACCAGACACAGCCTATCTCCTATCTCCTATCAGGAGATCCCAAAGTAAAATTGTATGTCTCTCTGGGACTCAAATGCTTGTCTTTCATCCCCCAGAACTACATTAACCTGAACTAAAAGGTTCCTGTGCCCCCCATTGTTGTCTGTGTTTCGACTGAGAGGCCGAAGCCTCGGGTAGATTGTGCAAATCAGGCCAGTGACATATGGAGGAAATAATGAATAAATGCACTACGCCATCAGACCAGTAGAGGGCAGTAAAACAAAGACGAATGCCATTCATCACAGATGACACCACAGAAGAAGACGGGCCGGCGGGTATCACAACAGTTAGCCTGTTAACATGGAAGAGACTCAGCTGGCGCTGTTTTAGACTGGCTATATTTTATCACAGATGGATTCACTGAATCAACACGTGAGAGGAGATGAGCGCGAGTAGCAAAGGCGTTTCAATACGGCTTTAAAATCCTTTTTAACTCAAAAAGCCGTGGCAGAAATTGCCAGTGTTTTGGTTTAAGCAGTGACCCTATTAACTGCCGACTTTCAGCCTGATGGATCCCTCATAAACGTCTTTGGGCTATCATTAAATACTTATCTGATGAGGATATTGAATCTTAAAACTCTCTCTGTGTTTCAACAGCTGTGTAAACTTCACAAACACTGTTACATTCAACTGAAGATCTCCAGTTTACACGATCATTTTTAAAACCATAACACCAGGAGAGACGCATTCGCGGTGGGCTGAGAGAAGACTACTGTTACAAGCTGCTAAATCAAGAGAATCACAGCTTCTTCTTTTGAAAAGTACACACACATACAAAAAAGATAGAACAAATAAAAACAAATGAAAGAAAGAGACACCAAGTGAATCACAGATGTGTGTGATGTTATTGTGGACAACGGTTGGAATAAACACACTGCGGTTAAGCTACCAATCAGACACGTTCAGCATTGCAGGCCCTGCCCCCCAAAAGCCCCGGGGCTTTTTAAAAAGTACCACCCCCCTTGCAGGGGCTTTTTAGTGGGGGGATTATCTACCCCTGAACTAAATTTTGACCCGAGTTCCAGCAGTTGAAACGCAGGGAGTTCAGGAGTAAAGTCCCTAGTTCCGGGGTGAAGTTCCTCTGGAAAGATCAAACATTTTAACTTGAGCACCAAATCTGTTTGACGCTAATCAGCTAGATTTCCTGACCAGCTGTAATGTATCAGAAATGATCAACTTGGGGGTCAGAGTCATTTTTAGGTAAATCAAAGCTTTCCCTTTTGGGTTCATACCACTGAAGAAAGCCAGAGTCAAGCGCTTGTGTGTCTGCTGTTGAACTGAGACCTACTGGTACTTGAAACAGATGAATAGTGGCTGTCCTGGGGAAAGTAATAGACCAGGAAATGACAGCCTTTATGTTGCAGATGTACGCGCAGCGTGGAAAAAGAAGTCTTGGCTGGAGGTCGTTTTCATGCCGGCTACTTGAAATAAATAATGATCCGTTCTCATACCGCATTAGTTTTCATTTTCTAAGAATCATTTAAAATGTGCTCAGTTTCATAAACACAGTTAAAGCAAAAACTGTTATTTGTCCATCAGAATTGTTTCTCAGTTATTTGGTAGTCTCTATCCCTCGTATGAGAATCACTGACAGCAGCCAGCAGCCTTCATGATATGAGTTCATAAGAGTTAGTAACAGAGAACTGTTATTGAGAAGTTATCTAAAGGCTTTTAAAGGACAGATAGAAAGCAGAGTGGATAATCAGACTTTAAGTGCACATTTCTCTGCTGACTCTGAGCTCAGGTTGATATTGAGTTCTTACAGATGTGCTTCTGTTTTTGTGTTGAGGAGAAACCTGACTTTTTCGCAGCCCTGCACAGCATATTGTACCCGGCGGCCATCGCTCATTAGTGAGCGTTGATAGCAAAGGCCAAGCATGATTAGCCAATGCTCCGCAGCACATCAGTGCTGATTTTGGCTCCCCACCCCCACCGGCTCCTGTTAATCAGGAGCTAATGAAAGGAAACTTGTGGCATATGTGCTACTTCGCCAAAATGAATCCTGGAATCTCTTTCCAGAGCCGGGATGAGACTCTGAATGCTCCCCTCTCTGATGGCGGTGCATTGATTCTGAAACCCAGGATGTTTATGATTTAATTTTGTCGTCAGTTTGTGGGCATAAAGGTGGTTTGTACATTAGATTTATCCAGCTTTTAAACTATTATGTGCACTAAAGTAATTCCTCCTGTCTGTTGCTCTTACTGAGGTTTTAGTGATAAAAACACATCATCAGTGAACCATAGCTGCGGTGTAAACGCTCACTGTACTGTTAAATCTCCTGATGGTGTCTAACGAGTTCCATCTCACTGCAGTTGATCCTGTGATGCTGAGTGTTGAGCTCCACAATTTAAAACAACATAAATGCATTACTGATTAAATGTGATCCCAGCTTTATAGAGGTAAGCAAACGAGCTGTTAATAGCTTCTCTGACTCCGCTCCGCATTCATTTTGACACTGTCTTCTTCTTTTTCGTCTTCAAAAGACCTCAGACTTAATCCAGTAGACACTTTGCTACGAACAAGCTCTGACATTTCTCCAATAGGCAATGCTTACTTTTTCCCATCGGCCATTACAGTGTCAAGGAGGCCCCGAGGTTAAAGAGACTGTCCATCAGCTCGGGTTTTCTTCTTATCCTCTATCTCTTTCAGCTCATATGGATTACAGGACTGAAATAAAGTGAGTAGTAACACTTGATGTAATACCATCCTGTCCTTAGTAAGACACTGAGGACACTCATACCACTACCTCCAATATAGAAGTCCTGATCCAGGATTAGCTTGAGTTTTTAACAGAGTGGACATTTTATGAGTTTATCATATCACAGGTTTCTGTCCAAACCCTGAAATTAAACCAAAACACATAATGTGGAAGGTAACAATTCAGTGATAATCAAACAAAGAGCTTTAATGGACTGCTCTGTTTCTCACAGCTCTGTGGAGATTTTTTTTAATCATCTATGAGGTAACTCTTGTTTTTTATGACCTACAACTTTCCTCTGTGGTTCACCCTCAGTGCTTTAATCAAGCTCATTTCCAGCAGCAGCAGGTAGCTTATTAGCCAGAAACAAGCTCTGATTAACTCACTGTATGCTACCTGCCCAGCATAGAGAAACACTACAAGTTAGTGACTAACTGTTGTCGCCAGCGGTGACGTCATCGTCACAAATGCCTGATATGTTATTTTATTGTTAGACCAAAGCAGGACTAAAATGATGAAATGAATACCTATATAAGGTGAAAATATGTTAGTGTTGTGCTAACTGCTCGTTCAGCTGCATGCATGGCAGCCGTGTATTAAGTATTTGAAACATTCTATAGAGTTTGGCATGTTAGTAGTGGTCATCATTATTTTTGGGAGCAAGGTGTCTCCGTAGCTGTATCCCAATTCAGGGGCTGCATCCTTCGAACCCCATTTGAAGACGATTGGATGGCAGAAGCACGACAAAGGCTGTCTCATTTTGAAGGTTACTTCAAACGGGTCTTGATAAATGCCTCCTATTTCACCTGATGGATGGAAGGAGGATGCATTAGGTGCATCCTTTGCAGCCAAGCCTATATCCCCTAATTCTTTGTGCGCCACTTCAAACTCCCAAGCCACTCTCTATACATTATCCTGCTTTTACCCAGATACCAACTAAAGATCCAATCAAGTAACAACAGTGTTTTTGTCTGGCTATTTGCAGATGGCCTTAAAATTAAACAGAACATTTTCATTTACGGGAAAATCAAAACATTTCTTCTTTGTTGGCATTCTTAACAGATGCAGAAAATAAGAGCACTACCTGTATCAGCTCCTCTTCTACATAAGAATATTAACTGTTGTATAGTTATTATCGGGTTTCGACCAATCAGAATCATGTATGTAACACAGCCCGGTGATGAGTAAGAGTGCTGGTTAATAATTAGGTAATAAACTACAGGTTGCTGTCTTTTGTAGTCTAGATAAGCCCATGAAAGGAGAGTCTCACTGTCCTCCTCTCTGTCAGATCTGTAGCTAACCTCAAACATCTATACATTTAAAAATCATGTTCAGATGATTGTGGTTGTAAAGGCCAAAACGCTGCTGAACACTTGGTGTGTTTTTCCTTCATGTGTACTGCAGTACTCACAATTTAAGAGAAGTTTTAAGTGTTTCTATGAAATTGCTCACTGTCCTTCAAAGGACCCGAACATCTCTGTCTGTGTTTGTCATAAATGCCACATCCAGACGATTTAATCCCATCCTGCCTTCTTTCTGTCACTCAGCAGAGTAAATGGGCCCTGTGTAGTCGTTTCAGAACCCACCTGTGCTTTACTGCATCTTTCAAGCACGACATATCTGACACTTGAAATCGACAGCAGCGGCACAAAATCGACTACCCTGGGATCATGGGACCTCACAGAATTGCAACATTTTATTATTTTGTCTTCTGTCATTTAATTTTTCTTGAGCATTCATCTTTTCAGCCATTTATATCTCCAATAGAAGACACTGTGATTAAATCCCTTAGCCTTGTTCACATTATTTTAACCTCAGCCTCGTGGCTTATATCTCTAAATATGGGTTCAATTCTGGTCTGGATAAACACTAACCAACACACTGTACACTACATTGTGAAAAGCAGCACTTTGCTGTGAGTGTGGCCAGCAAACTGGAGGATGATGAGGGGCTTTTTGTGCTTCATTTTCCATTCTCAAGGGTAAAACAGCAAAGCCTGTAAAAGAGAGCAACAGCTGCAGTTCAGTGGAGCTCTTTGAAGAACTACATCAAACACACAGAATCATCTTCCAGCCACTGGCCTCACAGCAGAGAGAGTGAGGGGATAGTGTGTGTTTTCTGTGTGCACATGTGTGTGTTCTGACAGCATGTTAGAGAGGTGTGTTGAACTGTTAATCCTCTAGCCTTCCTCCTGCTCCTCATCAATTGGTCCTGAAGTCTGGATGCACAATCTCATCCATATGTAGTTCTTGGATCTCGTCTTGATTGATCTTGTCTCTCCATCTTGTTTATTTTCCAACCATTCCATACTGCCTTTCTCCTGCTCCCGTTCTGACCTTTTTTTCCTTATCTCACTTCTGCACACTTCTCTCCTCGCCGTGTCGTCACTACTTATCTACTACAAGCCTTTCCTCGGGTGCTTGTCGCCTCCTTTGTTTGAACCACCCACATATTTAGTTATTTTATGATTTTTTTGTCAAGAGCTCATTGTTGTGGTTTTCCTGCTCTCTCTTTGCCCAGTTTTATGTGTCAATCAAATCTTATTTACTTTTTTTTTCTACTTTAAAATGCGTCATGGAAGGAGATTTTTCCCAGCAAAGACCTGCCAGGCATTTCATTCACTCTCCTCAACATAAACACACTTATTTTTTAGTGACAGGGGCACTATGCTGTTTTACTATTCCACAGGTTTTGAATAATGTTACATTAGATAACAAACACGCTGTACATCAGGATGTAGCAATGACATTTTCAAGGCTCAAATTTGCATGCATTAATAATTAGAGCTGCTGAATTCAGTTCAGGAGTAGTTCACATGGAAATGTAAGCATTGATTACACTTTTAAAGCCACTTAAATATAAGTAATACCATTCTCATGTCTTCATGTAAAAGCTGGATCACTTTGTTTATTTGATGGTCACTTTGGAGCATTAAACCTAGCTGAACTTTGCCCATGTTTGGCATATTATAAAGTATCAGTACCTAGCTTTTGTACTGATCACCTCGCTGTGATAAATACTTGATTCTTATGGATCGAAACACCATAACAAGGGGTTCTTTATCCTCAATAGCAATAGTGGTGCCAAGGACAGCCTAATCAAACACTTCATATCAAATCAAGCAGTGGTAAGGAATGAAGCACATTTATACAGTTACGATTTTACCTCATCCTGTTGACACTGTGGCAAAAACGTAAGCTACCTATGGCATCTGTAAACAACATGAGGGATTATTTATCTATCCACCTATTCACCTATCCACCTATCCACCTATCCATCTATCTATCTATCTATCTATCTATCTATCTATCTATCTATCTATCTATCTATCTATCTATCTATCTATCTATCTATCTATCTATCTATCTATCTATCTATCTATCTATCTAACTATCTAATTTTCAAAACAGTAAAATAATCATAACATTAATACTTGGTGTCAACTTTTGTGTATCTTTATTTAGGAGCTGAGTAATGAGTTAAAAATAATGGATAGTGTGCAGATGACAATACTAAACAGAATCCTTTCAGGGTGAGACACAACCCTTCACCTGCTCAATTGACACTCCCACTTACATGATGAACAAAAACATGATTCACAAACATTTGAAGCTAATGTAAGTCTGATAGGTGCTCTCCTGTGGGTCGGTTTTGTTCTCTAACTCCTAAACAAGAGCACTTCAGATGCTAAATTTCCAGCTTCACCTGATTCATGGCTGGTTTCCAGATTTCTCTGTTTTGGTCGTTTACAGCATTTAGTGTGTTTTATTAGAGCCGGCTGTCACTGACACAGCAGCTGTTCAAGAGATCAAGCTAAAGAGAGCTTTGAGACTGAACCAGACAGGCACGCACAAATCAGGATCCAGGTTGGTCCACACATAAGAGGAATTTTTCAGGGTACCTTGGTTTCTAAGAAAAATGTATGATGAAAACACAACGGCAACCAGGTGAACGACAGAACAGCTACTTTATAGTTATTGTTAATGTCTGAAACCACTGGCGGGGGGAGGCATAAGACAAAGTGATGAACTCAGTCTGGTTTCACATGTTTAACAATATGCTTCATAATAAGTGGCAGATTTGACGATTACAAGAGAGCCTGATGAGACTTTTTGTCACCAAATACACATGTACAGGACAAAATCTGCAAAGACTACTTTGTCCAGAGGGGGAGCCAAAATCAACACAATCAGGAAGTTCTTCACAAATGAGCGAGCAGTAGTTTGCACAGGAATTAAAATATTGTCCTTGGATTTTGCAGTTATGCAGCCGAAGGAGTCAGATTCAGTGAATTTATGTTAATCTTACCAGAACCTTTAAACCAAAAAAATGAAAAAAAAAAAAGTTGATTATTGCAGCTTTAGGTGTGGAACGGGAGGCACAATAAGGCTAACTTAGCATAAAACTGAAGGAGGGGTGTGTCAGCTCACATGGCTCTGTCCACATGTTTAAATTGTAGTTTACTCAATTATCTGTCTGTTTTCTCACACCCGTCTTCTCTTCTGCACTGCTCCGCTCTCCGAGAACTCTCTCAGCTAAGTCTTAACTCAATCCCCTCGTTGCTTTTTCTCTCTGTCACATTTTCTTTCTTCTTCTTCTCTTCTACTTCTTCTTCTCCTGCTGGTGATAAGGGGGAGGGGGGGTTTCTTGATTAGAACACACACTGCCAAGTCCCCCCACATCGCATCATTGCATTTGATTAGCTCCAACCCCCTGCTCCCTCCCTTATCACTGCCAGCACAACAGGAAGCGCGTACACACACACACACACACACACACACACACACACACACACACACACACACACACACACACACACACACACAAACTCCCACACCCACACCCACACCCACACACACACACACACATTCACAAATGCATGCACAGATACACACGCATGCATATCACAAAACTCACTTTCAGACTTATCTGAACTCCATGACTGCCTCTCAACGTGCAGCAGCATATATGAGCACACACAATCTCCACATACACACACACACAATCTCCACACACACACACACACACACACACAAACACACACACACACACACACACACACACACACACACACACACACACACACACACACACACACACACACACATCTGGGCTGCTTCTGCCGCCCTGGTTGCGGTAGCGGCAGGGCATCAGGTAAAGCCAGCATGGTGCTGACAGCTCCCTGTCCCTAATGAAGCATTAATAAACTGCAGCACAAAACAGTGGATCAGAGAGCAGCAGAGCTCCCACCTGCCTGGCTCGGCTGTCTGCTGGCTGCCAGGGGGGAGAGATGAGAGAGGAGGGAGGAGAGAGGAGAGAGGATCACTGTAATCCCTCATCTTCCAAAACCCCTCTGCCCCACTTTTCAGGGACTCATCATCCTCCCCAAATCACCAGCTCTTCAGTATTGTGCTGAAGGTTCTTTACTTTTTAGTTTTCACAAGCCTGGTGTCAAACTAATACTTGACAAAAAAGACCTCACATAATTTAACAACCAGAGAGCACAACAGCTAACACTCCAGCAGCTCTGCAGGAGCATGGAGTGCAAAAGTTATTCTTCAACAGATTTACAGATTACTCTAGTGCGCAAATAAATGAAGTTTCATTGAAAATCTATGCATTTAAAACATAAACAGAGACCCAAACAGACTTCAGGTTCAGAGGAATAACACATTTAGGAATCTCAAAAGCTTTTAACATTTATAATGAAAATCAGAGAATTGTAATATCTGCAGATTTAATCGATGAGTGAAAAAAGGATTTTATTTTGAGTCTAGTGAGCATAGTCACTGTTTGTAGATCAGGAAAAGTATCTGTGTGTGAAATGTAACACAAGAAGAATTCCTGCAGGATTTATATGCATGTTTACTCAACTCAATAGGTGGTTCTCACTTACTTTGCATGTGTCTGTTTGAGTCTTTCCTTGATTTGTACGACAAGACACCCTTCCACTAAACTGTAAGACCCCTCTGAACTACTGTTGTTTTATGTATTCTTCTGCAGCCCTCTATTTGTTTTCTCTTCACTTTCATGAAATGAAGTTGTAAAGTTTAAATAAGGGCAGATTTTTCATGAATCTTTGTGTCTCTTTAAACCACTGAACAACGCACTGCTTATCTTAGCCTTTAGTCTGAACCATAGACTATAAATAATGGACATAGTATCCGTGACGTCACCCATCTGTTCCTGAGCGCTGCTTTGAAGCCAATCGTTGGCGGCAGCCATATTGGTAATGCTGAACTCAACCTAACTTAGTGTGAGGTAAAGAGGCGGACTTTGAGCCTCCTAGCCAACAGCTACAGTGTTCACGCCTGTCAGTCAAGTCAGTCATGTCCTTATTTGGGCAAAACTCATAATCTTAATATCCTCTGAAACGTCATATTATAACAAAATTCATCCCCGTACAGTGTGTGCTGATAGAGAAATTAGCTACGTAGACCCAAGCTGTTTTTTGAACCAGGCTGTAAACATGTTTATTTCTGCTCCAAAGATTGTCTTCTTTGAATGGGTGTGTATCTGGTTTTTGGTGTTTCTGCAGCCAGCCTCAAGTGGATGCTCAATCGATTGGACTTTTTTTTTTTTTTGTGCTTGTTTTTTTAATCCATAATATTTCACTGTCAGCCAGTGTGCACCCTGTTATTTGGGTTTTGAAAGGTGCTTTATAAACTAAGTTATTGATATCATTAATTTTTTCACCTAACTGCAAATCCAAACATGCTCAGAAGTTCTTGAGTCACTCTCAGAGGGTGAGCGTGTGTACCAGGAGTCATCACTGCTCATGAATGCTCAATTAGGCACACAGGTAGTCCGGTCACAATACATCCCGTGGATAACGCCGGCTCTCTGATTCAAATGAAGCAAACCTGCTGAGTGTAGATTTTCATGGGTGTTTCATTCAAATGCCTGCAATGCCTGTGATTACAAGAACTGGAGCAATTGTTCAGCCAAAAGATCCAATCAAGTCAGGACCGTGCAGGGCCGAGTGCAGCTAGATTAAAGAACATGTAACACCTAAAGTTGAGAAATGAACCCTCCTTTTGGACCAACCTGTAAATATGTGAAGAAATATTCTTTAAGTGAGCCGCAAAAAGCCTGCTGTTCTGAGGGATGTCCTCCTTTTTTCTTCATCGTACGCTGGAGATGTAATCTGTTTCTGTTTGTGCTGAATGCTGTTGCTTCAGTGTCACTTTGTGTCTTTATCTCTCAGTCTATCTGTATCCTTATCTCCTTTTTTTCTCATTATCCTTACCGACTAAACCTCCCCGAGCTTTACTCCAACAGGGGGAGATGGATCTAATTGGCAACTAGGATCGTTGTAATTTAGTAGAGCGGGCTCAGCTGATTTTTTTCTACTTTTTCTGCCACCTTTCAAAAGATAATAATGAGAGAATATAAGCGAGAACTCCCTCAAGTTTGCTGTGCTGAGCGTGTTGTGTTTTTTTTCCTTATTTTTTTTTCCCTTTTTTTCATGTGGGCTTGTTACACCGATCACATTCACCCAGGCAATTTGCCTGCTTGTCTGAGTCTGAGAAGAGAGGCTTATCTGCACTAACGCCCCATCCAGGCTGCGCTTCGTATCCAAATGGGCCCGTGTTAGCATTCAAATCAAGAGCCCCCACCTTCCCCTTTACTATTCTGCCTCGCACACGTGCCCCTTCCTGTCACCCCCTCCCCTTTTCGCCTGTCAACACGCCGGCTCTGCTCGGAGGAAAGGAAACCAGGAGGGAAAGAGAGAAAAGGAGAATGCTTGGGCTATTATTTAATGAGATCAAGAAGTGCAGGGGTGTGTTTACTGTCACAAAGCAAACAGAGGCACCCACTCTGCAGGTGAGGAGAGATCACTGGGCTTCTCTTCTTCTTCTTCCTCCACTTCCTCTGTAGCTGTGTCTGCCGCCTTCGTCTAAACAACCACCATGTTACAGAAACAACACGCGCTCTGACAAGGTGCTTCTTCTTGTCACGAAACAACAAAAGGTGCATCAAAAGCAGAGCAGTCTGAAGGTTATTTCTGCTACAGTGGCGCTGTATGCTGCAGAGCAAGAGCTAGACCAAACTATTTCATTAGTGGAGCGAGCTGAGCTGGTGTGTAATTGTATTTGCTGTGATTTAACACGACCTTTTACCTGCTCTGGCAGATACGACGAGGTCATTACTGCAGAGCTGTTTCCCACGGGTCATCAGCGACTCATTGTTCATATGATTAAACTGAAATTATGGGCCAAGTGTCACAGTTGTTATCAAGTCTACATTAGCTGCCATCACGGCCAACAGTAACTGCTGATGTCTGTCGTTCGTCAAAGTCAGAGCTTACGTTCAGTGCTTTATTTTGAAGTTCCCTCTGAGTAGTCTTTGTTGTAAATTGGGTCTAGTGTCAGTTTCAAAGTTGCTGCTGCAATACAGCACAAATATAGGATAAGAAAAAAGTGTTCGTTAATGAGTCTAAAGCACAGAACCTCAAAAAGACTTGACAGCAGAGAGCGGAAAGAGAAAGAGGGGAGAAAAAATATGTCATGGGGAAGAGGAAAGCGAAGTGCGTGGATATACTTTGATCAAGAGCACTCCTCGCAGCCCTCATGTCTCCTTACACATCCATAATGTATATATATCTGCTCACATCCCAGTCTCTTATCAACAAGGCATCCTGATGGAGGGTATCAAATTTTCAATAAAGAGAAACCTCAAGCACCCCAGTGTTGTCTTGCCTCAGATGAAGGAGGGGAAAAAACAAATGCACAGCAAGAATTTGAAATGTAATATATCCCAACGCCTTTAAATCAAATTTATTCATGTTGGATGCGACAAAGAGGGGATAATATCAGACATTTTTTTCTAAAAGTGGAAGGCTTATGAAATGAGAGGGCTGCTGATGCTCGCCCTCCTCTCAAGGGAGAGTGTGTTTGTCCACGACTGTCATAAATATGCATCATGCAGCGAGACGACAGCGATCCTAATCTAATGGACGCCTTTTGTAGAGCACATGAGAGCCAAGAAAAGCCCCCGACGTGTGTGAACTCAGATTGAATTAAAAAGTTGCACCCTCTCCTATCGTTGGAGTATGTCACTCAGCGACAAGTGGCACGCTGTTTAATTAGGGTGAGGAGTGCCCCTCTCCTCTCCCTCCTGCTCTCATTTGAGGAAAGGTAAATATTCAGAGTGTCGCTCTGCAGCCGTAGCGATTAAAGCATGCTCGAGCACAGCAAAGAGAATGTGTTGTGAATGCAAAGTTTGAAAATCAATTTGTGCTGAACTGCGAAATGAAACGCAACTTGCTTGTTGGAGTAGACAGCTGTGGCGATGCGGCCTTTCCCGGGGGTGTCAAGTAGTTCTTCAAAACCAGAATAACTGCGCTGAGCTTCCCAAAGTGCCCCAGCAGCCACTTAAATATGGTGGCCTGTCATGCATGGTGCACTCCAGTGTACAGTAGCACTGAGTGTCCTGGAGTGCACCAGCCTGACAGGTGTACTTTTGCAATGGTAGAACTCTGCTTTTTGACTAACTCTTGTATTCATGTGGTTCTCTCCCTGCAGCTCTGAGGGACCCCTGCTCCGACGTGACCTGCAGCTATGGCAGCACCTGCGTCCAGTCCTCAGACGGCCTCTCGGCTAAATGCATGTGTCCCCTCGGCTGTGAGGGCAAACCCGAGCAGACGGTGTGTGGCAGTGATGGGAAGGACTACCGCAACGAGTGTGAGCTCCATCAGCATGCATGCAAGAACCAGAAGAACATTCGAGTGCAATACCAGAGCCTCTGCGGTGAGTTTCTCTCTTCATGTGTTTCTGGGATTATCAACATGATATTCGAATGTATTTAGTAACGGAAATACTGAAAAGTCCCAATCACACTGTGTCACTATTATGTCATATTTCATCTGTAAAAAAGAAGGAAAGTGTCCGTCACAGTTTTCCAGGAACTGCAGTTTTTTTGCACTTGTGCATTGGTTTCATGTTTCAACAAAGGAGCTTAATAATAATAATAATAATAATAATAATAATAATAATAATACATTTTGTTTGTATAGCCCTTTTCAAAAACTCAATTGAGATGATGAGGGCTTTGAAGGTCAGGAGGAGGAGTTTGAAGTGAATGCATTGGGGGATAGGGAGCCAGTGGCAGTTTCGGAGAACAGGGTTGATTTGATCAAGGGTGAGTGAGTAGACAGGCAGCTGAGTTTTGGATGTTTGGATGTACTGGAGTTTATTGAGGACTTTGGATGATGAACCGTATAGGATGCTGTTACAGTAGTCGATTCTGGAGGTGATGAAAGCATGGATAAGGGTTTCAGCTGCAGGGAAGGAGAGTAGTGGGCAGAGTCGGCGATGTTTTTCAGGTGAAAGAAAGCAGTTTCTGTGATGTGGGTGATAGGTTTTTCAAAGGTGAGGTTGGTGTTTAAAATTATACCGAGGTTTTGAACATACGGTAATGGAGTCAGAGTGGTGTTATTAAATGTGAGGGAGAAGTTTTTCACAGCTTGTTTAAAAGATAGAGTAGCATAAAGTAGTTCATTTTGATCACTTTTAATCCCCCTTAAATTAATTCTAAGTAGACATGCAGAATTTGATATTAATTACATCAAGGGGATTCAAATAGAAGGAAAACTTTCCAAAAAGGTGAAGGCTAGAGCTTTTAAGTGTTATTTTATACAAAGCATACTTAAAGATGACCCTTACAAAACTTACAAAAGGTCAAGTTAAACAAGTTAAGTATCAACATTTCATACACAACACAACACAACACAACACAAAATGAATTACTTATCAATAAACAGAGGGAAAAGTGCAAAGTCAGATTGGTATGGGGACCCAGAGAGCAGTGCTTTTCCCCCATCTTGCCCCCTACTGACCTTAGGGTTGAAGCAGTCTTCATTTATTGTGCTCAATCCACTTTAATCTTAAGTGTTTCACCTGTCAGGAAAAAAAAAAGTTATCCACTCCTATTCATCATTCTATACCAAAAGAAGGTAAAGACTAGACAATAAGTCACGCAGCCATAATGTGTGTTTTTCCAGTTAAAGGCCTATGTTGCTGAAAATTAGGGGTTGTAGGTGTAGTTGATAATTCTCTAAGATTTACGACGGTCATGTCTGACCAGTTATTTGAAGACATTTCTCAGATTAGAGATTATGGGACAAGAAACGCTCAACTTTTCTCATCCTATCATCTCTAAATGACTCCAGCTCCTATAAAAGATCTATTTTCTTTAGTGTCCTCCGTTTCCATTATATCCTAACTTTTCTCCGACTCGCTCTAATTACTACCTCTGGCTCTTGTTGTTTCTCCTTCAAGTACCCCCCCCCCCCCCCACCGTCACTTACAGCACGCCTCTGCTAATTCTCATTCTTCATTCAGGTTGCTTTGCTTCACGCAGGTCCTCCTGCGGTGAGAACTGTTGTTTTCTCCGAGTAGGTCTTCAGAGCTGTCGCTTGTTTCCAGTCGCTCCCTGCTTTTTCGCTCATCCTTGTTATCGTCAGGCGATGGTTGTTTACTCCCAAGGCGCTCAACTTAAAGGCTCAGGTTTTTTTTGTAGGGAGCCAGATGGAAGGAAAGAATAGCAGACACAAAAAAAACTCTGTCTTTAAGCAGCAGGAGCCTCCAGGAGACGGAGTGGGGTGGTGGGCACGGAAAGATGGATGTGCAGGTCCGCCGGCGGAAGGTTGGTTGTATAAATCCAGCCGTGAGCCGGCCAAAGTGACCTAAGTTCCTCCTTGGGGAGGGGCCAATGCTCAGGAGACCAGTCGGCCCTGATGGTCCTCTAAATCTTCCTGCAGCCATTCCATCTTGAGCCTTGGCTATTTCAAGTCGCTAACCCAAGCCAGACAAATGCAAGTGATTTATCCGCACTGCTAGTTTTTGCAGCAAACAGGCCATTCTTTTTGTAATTACCCCACTTGCTCAGCTGGAGCAAAGCATGGATCCTGGAAGCTGTTCTTCTCAGTTAATAGGAGGTAATGGTCTTTCTTTCAGATAATGACTGGCTGGCGGGTGAAGCACTGCATGCATTACGATAAAACCCCTGTTTGTTTGCCTGGTTGCTGGTATCTGAAAGCCTTTGCATTGTGCTGATAGAGAGCAACCTGAGGCTCGGCCAGAGCTGGCCCTGGTCACTCCGCCTCTAAGCCCTCTGCAGCCAAAGCGCTCTGTACCTTTTTTATGTCTCTGCATTGTTGCTCTTTGTACACCCGCCAGAGGTCTTTGGAAACAATTTCTCCTTGTTCCCTCTTTTCATCACCTTCCTCCTCCTTTTCCTTATGATAGGGTGTTTCATCCTTGGTGTGTTTTGAATGACTTGCCGGCAGCCTGGCAGTGATTTGATATGTCACGCTGCAACATAAATCCTTTGTCTTCCCTCATGCTGAAAGCGTGGCGAGCAGGATAAAGCCAGGCTCCTGTTTCAAGGAGTAACACCTCCCCTCCCCTCTTCCCACACATCCACAAACCAATTTCATTATGATCACGGACTGATACGGCCGAGCTTGCCAGGCCAACGCTCCCTGAGAAGTAGGGAGGTGCCAGGGAGCAAATCAAACGGACCGACTCTTCATCCATTTCCTTGTCTCCGCTTCACATCCAAGGTCCCACTTTGAGCCTCCGATACTATCTGTGGAGGAGCGGTGATGGAGGATCACGTCTCCTCTTCCCCTCTTTACTTTCTTAGTTTTCTACTTTTCTTCTCTTACTGGACCAGTTTTATAAAACAGACAAAAGTTCATTTATTGAACCTTTAATGAGAATATTCCTCTGCCTGACAACACACAGGTTTATTGTATTTACTTCAGTTTCTAAATCAATAATAGAAACTTTACTTTAGAGAGAATCATTAGTTTTGATGCTATACAGCTCGCCACATCACATCTGGATCTATTTGAAATGCGTTTTTCCTCTTATGCCATGTTTTGATGTCAGATTTCTCTCAGGGGACCTAAAGATTGACGGAGATGTTTATGATGAAAGCTTTTTTCTTCAATCCCCCTGAGTCTAATTAACATTTTCATATGTTGACTCACAACAAACTCTGCCACACACTGTGCTGTCATACAGTTCAGTTTAACAAATGTTCATGTTTTTTACCCACAGACCCTTGCAAGGACAATGAGAACAGTGTGAACAACATGTGCCGGGTGGAAGATATCACCCGACAGACCCTCCTCTTCAGCCCACCAGAGTCCTGCCCCCTGGATAACGAGCCGCTGTGTGCCAGCGACGGACAAACCTACTCCAACGAGTGTGTCATGAGGTCTTCTGGCCTGCAGAAAGGCATCAAACTCAAAAAGATCCACGCAGGACGATGCAGAAGGCTGGGTAAGAGCTGTGAAAACAGAAAACTCTGTAGAGAGAGAGAGATAGAGAGAGAGAGAGAGAGAGATCTAGTGGAAAAGGTAGTCAGCTTGGGATCACTTTATGTTATACTTTACACCTGTCTAGAGATAGGAAGTCTTAAATATTAAAGGAAGTGAAGTACAGTTTTTATTTTGCTCCAAAAAAAAAAACCCAAACATATCCAAAGTAAAAAAAAAAAAAATTGAGAACAAGTGCTGCGAAATAAAAATGCATAGAAACTCCGGTGAGGTGCTTTTTTATTTTTATTTAACCTTTATTTAACCAGATAAAAGACCCATTGAGATCGAGACCTCTTTCGCAAGGGTGACCTGGCCAAGAGAGCCTGTGTATAGAGATAGAGGATAGCAGAGAGTCACACACACCAGTACAGAGTTATTTATTTAGGTTCCCTCATGGGTGGACATTTGTTTCACCATTCTGTTGTTGTCATTTTGAGGAAGGTGAGAAATGTTGTGGCAAAAAAAAACAGATAAGGATTACATCAAATACTTTTCATGCTCTCCTGCTCTATACCATCAGTGCGCAGCCATTTAGTCAAAATAGTCAAAACCAACCAGCACAGGGCTGTAACCTTTCATCTTACCTGTAGCAGATAGGTTCACACTAGGGATACACTGATCCAAAGTTTTAGTTCCCACACTGATACAGATACCTGGGCTTCAATATCGGCATATACCGATACTTATTCAGTCAGATCCACTACCAGTATTGAATCAACAAGCCAACTTCCTGTTTTCATCCTCACATTCCTGATTTAGGATGAGACTGGGAATTACATTTTAGCAACAACTGGCCGATTTAAACTTTGAAAAGAAAAATGAAAATAAGTAATTATATTAAATATATAAATATATTCTTGTAGAATTCAGCTGGAAAAATGGTGTCCAGTCGCTCCCTTTCTAAAGAATATATACCTGATGGTAAACTGACAATGTTACCTGCTTGGTTTGGCTTCAGTTGTTGTTTGGTGGAGTTGAAGATGAACAACCCATAGAAAGCTGTGATGATTTCTAAAGTTTGATTAAACATTAGACACCAGCATCTCAAATTATTTCATTCAAATATTGAGCAGAGGTATGAGAGCTTACACTAAAACCAAACTATGTGTGTTATTCTACAAAGCTCAGAGATAAATGACTCTGAAGTCTCGGGTCTGCACTGTATCCATGTTAGTAGTAGCCTCCCTCAGCCTGATAAGAGCCTGTGGGGCTGTTATCAGTGCTATTAGAACAGGGGTTTAAGCCTAAGTCAACAAAGAGCTGTCAGCCTGTACTGTACGTCTGATAGTCATCGGAGGAAATCCAATTTTCCCGCTGTGTTGTCAGCGAGGCCCACAGTCACAACCACAGATGTGTTAGTTTACAGGAGTGATGTTCCAAGACCCCCACCCATTTACTGAGACCCCTGACAACACCAGGGACAAGAATAGATCACTGCAGGGTGCCCTTTGATACAGCCGACAATGAGAGATGATGCACACAATGTGACACAATCCTGTTCTCCTGTTTGCTCCTTTTTGTCCTGACAGTCCGGTGTGTGCAAACACGTGTGAGCAAGTGGATGAACACTTTTTATTTCTCTTTTCCTTTTTCCTTCCTCTCCTTCTCCCAAAGAAGAATGATTCAATGTGAAACAGAGCTCCATGAAATCATATCCCAAAGCAATTTACAAATTGGTATCTAATGAAAATGGCCATTTCGACTTGTAACCATGACATTGCACATCCTCGGAGTCCTCTCACTCAGATACAGCGGCGACGTAATTAAGTGTGGCATGACAGGCTTTTAAAGAAAGAGAAGAAGGAATTGAACTGCTGTACAAATTCGATCCACTGATCAGGAATGAAATAAATTCGAGCCCAGTGAGCGCCTTCAGAACAGAGGCCTGCTGCAAATTGGATTTTTCTCACTTCAGTGGCAAATTTGCCATTTCACATTAGCTTTAATTCTTTCTTTTTCTTAATTTCCGGAGTACATTTCTGCTTATTGAGTCAAAATGTAATGAATATAATCGTTTAGACTTTAACTTTACCCTAATATTGAATTCTTGAGCTTTGAGTCAAACTTCAGTTCATAATTGGAGAACTTTATTATCAAAGTTTTATTTGAGCTTGTTAAATCTACAAAAAGCAAAAGGAATTAAAGAGGAGCAGAAAGATAAAAGAAGAGACACAAGAGGAGGATGTTTTCTTTTTGTTTGGCACTTTAACAAAGAAGAATAAATACAACAAAAACTTTCAGTGTTTCATTGACAGTTATAAGAAAATACATCTGAGGATTTTTTTTTACTTTACTCTCAAATTATAAAAGGAAAAAAAGATCTGCTACTGACTTTTTTTCTTTCTCATGCATGGCAACCATAAAAAAAAGTTTGACTTTATTCACAGAAATCAAATTTAAAAGGACTTTGTCTTCTCTTTTTTCTTATTTCCAGCTTTATTTTAATTTTCATTCTTACAAACCTGATTCTCACCTCAGAACATTTATTAACAGTTATGTTTTTACATCACCTCACAAAGTATATTACCACTTACCAGGTCAATTTTTTTCTCCGTGAATATAATTGCCGCCAAATTACTACAATTTATGCAAGTGTAAGGAAAACAGTTTCCTGAGCTGTTATAGAAATAAAATTACCCTCAATATAAATCAACTTCTACTTTAATATTCTAGTAATAATACAACACTTTTTCATGAACCAAACCATTGTGTGATTAAAACTGTATTGATCCATTAGTTTTCAGGAATAGTCTAATGTTATTTTAAAAGAATAATAATAAAATATGCCTATTCAATTTCGTGCATGTACGTTGAACCGTCTGGAAGGGCTGGCCTTTTGAAATGTGCAAATTGAAGGGGGGCGCTATTGAGCCATTTTACGGAATTTTTCCACGGGACCACCAAAATATCTAAATTTTCGCCAGGCCTGATGCATATGTGATTTTTTGGGCGTTTTGGGGCATTTTGAGACATTAGAATTTGGGGTACAAGCGACGGGAGAAAAAAAGAAAGAAAGAAAGAAAGAAAGAAAGAAAGAAAGAAAGAAAGAAGGAGAATAATAATAAGAAGAAGAATCCTAAGAGTTTCAATAGGGCCTCGCCGCCACTGCGTGTCAGTGCTCGGGCCCTAAATATGCAAAGCAAACAGGCTTAATCTAACAAATGCTCCAAATGTAGAAGAACTATCCTTACCTGCCCACCGACAATCTGTTAATGAAACAGGTACTTTGAGCTCCTACTTATAAATCAAAGTTGAAACAAGTTGTAATTTAATTACTTGTTATTAAAAAGGCCCTTGTATTAATATTCTTACAATAGCTACCTAATGTTTTAATAATCAATAAACTGACATATCCATTCCTGATGTGCTGTTAAACTAGTTTTATGTGTTTCAGTAAAAAAGACTGAACCTCTGCTGAAAGGAAAGCTTTTACACGCACTAGCAGTGACACCAGTCCACCCTAATAAGTCATTACTGCTTGGATGAAAACTGATTTATTTCCCCAGCAGTGTCACATGCTGGAAGAACAATCACTTCGACACTTTGCTAGCTTGAAATGTTTTTTTACGCTCACTGAGTACTTCTGTTGTCCTTCCCTCTGTCGTGATCAGTCTGACACCCTGCTACAAAATTGGCAGTTGGCAGAAAAAATCCTTATCAGTGTCGGTACAGACGGGTAAAAATATGAGAAAAGGCTGAAGAAACGATGGGTGGAATATAATAAATACTTTGAAACAGACAGATTACGACTATCTACCGTTGAATCTTGATTGATTTCTTTTTTTCTGTACCTATCTCTGCCTTCTAGATGCCTGTAAAGAGGAGTGTCTCTTCAACGCAGTGTGTCTGGTGGATCAGCTGAACACCCGCTGCTCCTGCGATCCAATCGAGTGTGATGGTACCTACAAGCCTCTGTGCGGCAAGGATGGCCGCACCTACACCAACGACTGTGTGAGACGCAAGGCAGAGTGCGTGAGCAGGACTCTCATCCCCATCAAGCACCCAGGGCCCTGTGGTGAGTCGAGCAAGAGGATTGGATGAATGGGAACAGCTACTAAGCTTAGCTTTATAGGGGAGACGTATTCACATGGCGGCCATTTATCTCTGACATCATGCTCAGGGTGGGAAATGCAGATACGGTTACGGCATAGCATTTACCATCTTCACAGTTGCAAGACATAAAGACACTGACAAACTTTTTCATAAATTGTTATTTTTTGTTAAGCATTCAGCCATATCTTAGCTAAAATAACAATTAGCAAGGAACTCACTCCCGTTCTGATGTAACATGCAACTCTGTCAAAGGGTGATGTTAGCTATAGAGTAAAATGTTGAATGCCAACGGTAGTGTCAGCATTCAGTATATACCTATCAAAGATTGCGTTTAGCATGAAATTTACTCCCTTCCTATTGTATCGTGTCAAACTAACAGATGATGTTGTTCACATAGAAATGGCTTAATGCTAACAGAAGTATATATTTGCTTGACAAAGAATTATTAGATAGTTTAGCTTAAAGCTGCTGTTGGTAGGAATGGTGTAAAAAAACGTTCCTTTTTTCTGCTGGGTTTGGAGAAAAGGTCATAATACCCATCTGTACTCATCGGTAAGTGGAGTAATTTGAGACTATTGCGAAATCTCTGCGTTTTCCAATACCTTTGTATCAAGCAATGTTATTATTCCCCTCGTTCCCGTTATGACGGACCAATCATAGCTAATCTCCAATTCTCTGTCCTGATTGGTTAAGGGGCGGCCCCTACTACGTCCTCCGATTGGTTATGAGTCTGGCTCTATCATGACTGCACACGCCCATCTGTGTTGGGGGGCTAAGAGGAAATCATTTTAGCTTTCTAACCTAAGTGTGATTTTCACTGAAAAATGACTGCCATGTAAAGTGAACAGTGCTGTTTCCTCTTCTTTCTTCTTCTGTGCCTTTTTCTGCTTCTTTAATTGAGAATTTAATGAGTGTCCTCCTCCCGTGTCTTCTTGGCTAACTGTGTCTTTACAGGAAACTGTGTGATAAAGTTCAGTGGTGCTCTCTGAAAAGGGGAAGTTGTGTTCCTCAAACTCACACGACTCAGTGCCCCCCTTAAAAACATGTGCCTTCACTTATCCACTTGTTCACCGTCCATCCATCGCTTCATCCCCACCATGCTTCATCCCTCCACCACTGACACCCTGAAATGAAACACCACCTTCATGTGTCATTCATCTGCTCTCTCTCTCCCTCACTCCGGCCCGTCTCCCTCTCTCTTGTCTTTATTTGTCTCCTCCTGTCTTTGTCTGTTTGTCTTGTGTGTTGCCTCTTCTTGTATAAAAAGCTGTTCTTTCTTGTTTCAGTGCGTCAGTCAGTCTGTCTGTCTGTCTTTGTCCATGTGGCCATCTTCCTGGCTGTCTGGCTGCAGGTGGAAAGTGGGGTCACCCTGTGGGCGACCTCATCAGGCGGACTCTGAGGGCGTGAAGCCTTTCCCCTTGCTCCCAAAGGACCTAACAGGAGGGGTCTTGTACTGCTGTCTTTTTCCCTCTCACTCCTCCTGTCTGTGTGTGTCTCTTTGTGACATTAACTGTCTGTTTACCCTCCTGAAAAGATGTGATCCATGAGGTTGGAGAAGTCTACCTCTCCCTGCTCTCTGTTTTATTCCCCGTCCAACTAAAAAAGCTTCTCCTGTTCCCACCTGTCTAACCACTGCTCACTTTCTCTCTGCATGCAGGAGAGCATGTCAGCTGCTAACCTCACTGCTTACCAAACAATCCCCCTGTCCATCATCAGAACCCTCTCATAAAAGCTTGAAACTGCCCTATGAATCCACAAAGCCCAGCTCTGACCATTTATGAGCATAAAAGCTGCACTGGGGTCAGAGTTCGACTGCATTTTGTTGAATTCTTTAGAACCCTTCATATCCAATCCTATTAGGCTTGCGCTTCAGGTAGTGAAAGAACGAGCAATAATAAAAATAACTGAGATTCTGCTGAGATCTTGAACCCCTTTTGTAGGCTGGGGAGACAGAAGGTCTACAGAGTTAGGGGGTAGCCATGTTAGTGTTCACAACATGTCGCTTCAACCTGAAAATGTCAAAAGTACAAGATTTGAAACAGCAATTAAAAAAAAGCGTATGACATGATGGAATCAAAGCTTTGGCTGTTTACCTATAAACACTTTTTACAAGCTTTTCTGTCGAATATTTAATGCACTGAATTAGAATCAGATAGTTTATCATTTAGAGTTTCAAACCAGTGTGAGATGCATAGTAGTTACTCTCTTAACCTCGATTTACTAAGTGGAATTTTCTCTCTTGAAATTGACTCAACAGCACGATCCTTTCTCCTGATCTCTGCAGACACCAGCTTAAAGAGAGACAAGTCATTGCTATATAAAGAACACTTACAGACCAACAACTGTTGCTCCTGTTTAACGCTCCTGTTATGTTGTTGGTCAAATTGACCCTTTTTAAAGTCCATTTTAAGCAATATGCCTTCCAAACCAGCTAAGTACAGCATACAAATCTGCGCAGCATGTGACAGAAGAGGTGTCTCCTGTTAATTTATCAACATCACTTCATAAAAAGAAAAAGTCAAAATGTAAAATGAAATAAACAAAAATCTTTGTCATGTAAAACTTACATTTATATTTAGGTCTTTCCAATGTACATTAAAAAACGTTTTAACATGAATTTTCATTAAAAAAAAAACAGGTGAGTTATCCTCATTGAACCATGATCTGTGAGAATTAAAGAACACCATTGCACTAATTATTGATTTAAATGGTTAGTATTGGAGTTGATAATAAGATTAAAGAATGTTCATTGGGATTTTTTGGGGTTCTGACACTTTTGGATAATTGAATATGCCCTTGGTAAAATTTACCCAGGAGCATTGTTGCCGGAGAAAGGAAAATGACAGGATGGTTAAACAAACCACAATCTTTCCAAACCGTGTCCAAGCAGTTTAGTTGCAATGACTCTTTAATTTTACGGAGATTAACCATCATGTTTAACTGCAATGGGGCCGCTGTGTCTCAGTGGTAGAGTTGGTTGTATGGTTGTTTCATCCCAGCATCTTCAGTCACAAGTCAGTGTCCTTGTGCAAGATGCTGAATCCTGGTGCTCGTGATGGCAGAGCCAGTGACGTGTGAGTGCAAATATAGAATAAGTTGATTCTGATGGGCAGCTGGGCGCTTTATGTTGCAGCCTCTTCCATCAGTGCATGAATGTGTGAGAGAGAGAGGGTGAAACATGAAGGGTCAAAGCGCTTTGTGTGGTCAAAAGACGGATAAGTACGGTCCATTTACCATTTACCATTTCCATTTCGATGTGAGATGAAATCATGGATTTTTAGGTTAGGACCCACGTTCAACATTGTGTTCAATAGCAGCCTATTCAGTGAAACAAAGGTGTGATAGTACTCTACCTTCATGGGAATTAAAGAACAATAAAGAGAGATACAAAGGTGTCAATTGTACTGGAATAAAAAAAAAAAAAAATAGGTGTCAGATTTTAATGTGTAATCGTAAAATTTTCACTCACCTTTGTGGTAATGATGCTCATTTATTCTAATCAAGGCCTCAGTATTAAAAGCCAGGTTATCAAAATAAAAAACATAACATTTTCTCACTTTCCAGCTGAGAGTGTTTTATTAACAAGTTGAATAATGAGACTGAAATCTGATTTATTTTCAGATCTAAAGTACACATTTTAATGGATGATCCTCTCAACACATTTACACCTTTGAATGAAGAAGGCTTTAATCTGGCTCATTCCAAATCAGCCTGTTTCCAAACAAACATGCTTTGTCCTTGTTATTTCAGTGCAGAACATACTGATTTCAGCAATGCCTCTTTAGTTTTTCCCAAAGTGGTTTAAACGTTGTGTTTTTGGTGATTCTCCTCCAGAATAAGATTATTTTTTTTGCCCCATCTTTGTTCAGCACATATTTAAAGTAAATTGATCCAGAATCTGTGCCCACACCATCATTGTTGTTAAAACCAGAGCGATCCGTCCATCCTCCAGGCGTTTGGTTGAAGCTGAAAACCAAAGTTATCTCTAGTTGTCAGCATCAGGATGCTCAGCAGCGCTCATTAGCAATAGTCGGCTGCGCATAAATTAAGTTGTGGAAATGGCAGTATAGCTTTCATGTGTTTTGCTCTGTTTCATTATTTCTGGCAAACGGTGTCTCAGTCCTACAGCCCCCCCCCTTATTTGTTTTTATTTCTTTTTTTTCTTCATCTTACCTTCCCTCCCCTGCACATCGCAGCTGTGAGCGACTGCGAGTATGTTTCTTTAATGCATTTTTATTGATATTTGCATATTTTTCAAAACAGAGCGCCAAGAACGCCACCCCCCTCCCACCATTCAGTTTTAATTAAACATCAAAAGAGGCGTAGGTGCCCACAGAGACTGCTGGTTTTGTCAGACAGATGATACACATGCAAGCAGTGTGTGTGTGTGTGTGTGTGTGTGTGTGTGTGTGTGTGTGTGTGTGTGTGTGTGTGTGTGTGTGTGTGTGTGTGTGTGTGTGTGTGTGTCAGAGTGTGTGTCAGAGTGTGTTTTTGTGTTCATGCAAATGTGGGAACTCTCTTTCTCTCTTTCTTTCCTTCTTTCTTTCTTTCTTTCTTTCTTTCTTTCTCTACTTTTTCTTTTTTACTTCAAGTCCTTCTTTCTTTCCATACCTCCTTTCTGACTTCCCTCTTCTTTTCCTTCATTGTCTCCTTCTTTCCTTCCTTCCTCTTCTGTTCTCTGTCCCACATACAGTTATTATTCTTCTGTGTTCGTCTTTCCTTCTTTTAACTTCTCTCTCTTTATTTCTCTATTTCTTCTCATCCTTTCATACTTGTCTCAAATATCCTATTGATGGTTTCTGTTCCCTCCTTCTGTTCTCCCTTCAATCCCTTTCTCTTCCTTCTAGCCTGCATTCCTCCGCTTCTTTCTTTTCTTTTTCTGTTCTTACTTTCCTCTCTATCCCTAATTTTCATCCCTTCTTCATTCTCCCTCTCTATACTTGCCTTCCTTCCTTCCATCTTTCTTCTTCCGATCCTTCCTTCCTTCTTTCTGTCTTTTTTTATTTCCATCATTCCTTCTTTCTTTCCTTTCTTCTTTCAATTCTTCCTTCTCTTTCCTTTTTTCTTTCCAACCTTCCTTCTTTCTGTCCTTTCTTCTTTCCATCATCCCTTCCATCTTTCTTTCCTTTCTTATTTCCATCCTTCCTACCATCTTTCTCTCCTTTCTTCTTTCTATCCTTCCTTCTTTCTGTCCTTTCTTCTTTCCATCATTTCCTTCCATCTTTCTTTCCTTTTTTGCTTTCCAGCCTACTGTCTTTCCATCTTTCTTCCATTTCTTCCTTCCATTTTTCTGGCCTTTCTTCTTTCCATCCTTCCTTCCTTCTTTCTGTCCTTTCTTCTTTCCATCCTTCCTTCCTTCTTTCTCTCCTTTCTTCTTTCCATCCTCCCATCCTTCCATCTCTCATTCCTTCTCTACATCCTTTCTTCCTCATCTCCTTTCCTCAGTCTTCCCATCCTTCTCTCCTCCCTTCTGTCTTTCAATCCTTCCTTCCTTCCATTTTTCTCCCTTCTTTTTCCACTCTTCCTTGCTTCTTATTTTCCTTTCTTCCTCTTCCCTATCCGCTCCCCCTTCTTTTCTTCCTTAAAACCATCTTTTTTCCATCCTTCTTCCCTTCTGTCCTTCTGTCCTTCCCTTTCCCTCATGCCCTCTCCATGTTTTTACTGTTGTCTTTCCTCCTCCTCCCTCCTCCTCCTCCTTCCTCTCTCTGTCCCTTGAGGTTTCTTTGTGTGTTGTAAGTCTCGGCTCAGATTAGGTAGAGTCCTCTCTGTAATCGTTCTGCCCAGAAGACCTGATATATTCACTACCTCGACAGACACCCTTGGGTAGATGCGGTGTGAGAGTCTAGATTTGTTGGAGATGGATCAATGGCCCTCACTGCTCACACAGCAGGAACACTCTCTCTCACACACACACTCACTCACACACACACACACACACTCTGTGTACAGTATGAGACACAGTATGAGACACACTCTGCCCTTGTGCTCTGTTGTGCTCGTGCACTGACGGTGACTGGCAGTACCAAATGACGTCTGCTCAATGACCACTGTGTCATCCTGCCACACAGCGTGGACTGAATAGAGTCACTCACACACAGAGTTTAGACTCCACATAAAGTTTCAGACATCTGAAAAAGTAGAGTTTGATGTATTAAATTATCATTATTTGATAAATAATGATCTCTTTGCTGGTTTCATTGGCTGAGTGGTGCGCGGGGCGGAGTGATCGATCGCCCTGCCAGCTGTCAAATGGACAGAAATTCTTCACTTCTGACACAGTCATAAATCTCTTTTCATGTGGGTGACAGCGCCTGTAATGCTGCTCCACCCCCCGCCCCTGTTGGTGCTCGCCTTTCACAAAGAATGGACATGTAAAAAACGTACATGTCTATAACGTCCTGACTGGTGTCCTCTCTGGAGACCAACTTGATTGATATCTTTAGCTCTTCAATTTAGAAGACGCAGGCGCGGCGTGGCATTTAGCTGATTAACTTAACGTCCAGGCGCGGTCACAAATCTTCGAGATGTCTGGGAACATGTGAGTCTGCGAGGGATTAGCTGGAAGTGAATCAGAGGAGGCTGCTGGGAAGGAGGGTGAATAGGTCTGCAGCCATGGAGTATGGGGTGGAATATAACTCAGCGATGATAAAAGATATTTGTCATCAGCAGAGGAGCAGATGAGATGACATGGCTGAATGCAGATCCATTGTTGCAGAACTCTCTACATTTTCATCATTTTTTGAACAAACCAATAACCACACAGCTCTCACAATGTGTTCTGTGACTCAGTTTGCAGCTCCGCTCTGCAGAAGAACATGTCTTCATCCAGAGTCTGTAAAAAGCAAGCCTTACCCACTGTGGTTAAATTACAATCGGTGGTAAACCCATACAGATGGTTTGGATTAGACTTTTCACAGCCTGAAACACCTAAAGAGTATTTTTGGATGGAGGCATATTTAGACAGACTTCCTCCCATAAGAGGAAGCACAGCAGGTGTGAGATAAAGGAAACTAAACCAGGATGTGTGCATGCAGCGGGGGCTATTGTAGCACAAATGTTGTGATAATTGTTGAGCTATATTTGGAGGACCGAACAATGGAGGGGCATTCAGCACCCTGATGCTTTCGAAGGCTGTTTTTCTATCTTACTTTCTGTTCCGACTCTGTTGTGACAGAAACCACTGATGGGTCAGTTTTTAAAATAATTGGTATTGATCGAAGAGCTGCTTAACAGTCAGGGTTTGCATTATCAGTGAAGAAGACTCAGAGACAACTTGTGTTTTATCTCTGCACTTAGCTTCTTCACTGTACACAGAGCACTACAGGAGCATGTTTTTGCATTAGGATTCCTTAAGTGCTCATCATTCCAGAGTTTTCACGGATAGCCTAATTATCCTCCGAGGTCTCCTCCTCTCTGAAACAAATGGACTCCATAATTAAAACTGATAAAAACACTGAATACAGTAATTAAGGATCTCTGTCTCTCTCTTCTTCTTTCTTGGCCGAGCTACAGAGACCACGAAAAAACGTATTGTATACCCTTCATCTGTAGAGTCTGTCGTACGTAAGGGATAAATGCAGTATTAAAATAGTTTATGGGATTTTCAAAACTTTTGGACTCATTCATTTAAACACAGTAAGTGTTTGTAAAATGCATTAAATGGAAAAATGTGACCAGAGTCCCTTGACGGCCTGGTGGCTGCACTCGCACGGGGAGGCCGGGATGTCAAATTTGCTTTGAAGTCGATCAAATGATGACGTTAAAGGACTTTGACTCACTCTGCTATCAAGCTTTCCATTGGATATGTTTAAATGTCAGACTTTAAGAGTTGATGTGGTGGAACAAATAGTCAAAGTTCATACTGAGCCGCCAGATCTGATCAAACCGACTGTATCTGAGTCAGGTACAGCCATGAAAAGTCCCAAAGGTCAGTTTTAAGGTCGTCACCATAAGGCGTCCAGTTCCATTATCAGCTGAATGTTCAAATAATAAAAGATGAAGACGAATCTATAGTTCATCTTTATAAAAGCTTATTTACTGAATGTTCATGCTTTAAACTTTAAAACTGAGAGATGTGGATGAATATTGCAGGAAAGATGCAGAAATGAATCACATCTTAACAATGCTTTGACCCCAAAATGATCAAAATTGCTAAGTGCATCCTCAACTCCTGATTGTGAACCTGTGTAATACACTGTGAAATATGCTTCTGCAGACATACTGGATGCATCTTTATGAAAAGAAATTTGAAGCCGTCCAGTGAGGGGTGCCGTGTTGAAAAGATGCGGTTCAATCACAGTTTCACAGTGGAGTCGTCTCTGCCCTCTGAATGAGTATGTGCACACTAAAATGCAGCACTCTAAGTAAAGTGAAGCTGCCGTTAGCTTTACAGTAAAGCAGGTTACACAATGTGAAAGAGAGGTCTTTGATCTAATTGTGTAAACACAAAGTGAAGGTTATGTTGTGCTATGTTTCTACAGAGGCACAAAGTGGACAAACAGGTGTTTTTAGCGAGTAGCTGTGCCAAATGCACCAGTTGGAAGACGAATAAGAAGAAGAAGAAAAAGAGAGTGGTTAGCAATTTATATTGATAAAATCTTTTGATGGTACATACTTGATAAATGGAGGATCATACTTATAAAGCGTCACAGGAGCTTCCTGTCCTCGAAGAGCAACATTGATTCAACCACAGGAGGAGTGAGTGAAGGAGCGTTTTATTCTAGCATCAAAATAAACTTTTAAGAAGTTATTTATGTATCAAATAACCAAACTGGGTAAAGCTAATCCATTTTAAAATAAGGTTTTAAATTTAAGCTTCCTCTTCTGTCTTGGCTCAGGTTATATCACCGCTCACTGCCTGCCTAGAAGGTTTATTCCTTGAGAGAAGCAAATGTTCAGTCGTACTTTGAATCAGTGGCAGCAGCAGCGTGAGGTGGCTCACCCTCCTCCCTGGAGCCCGCTGATGTACTGGCCTCACTTCTGGCATTAGTAGAACGGAAAGTGGAGAGTTTCTAAATTGGTACTTAGACTGTTCATAAAATAGAAATACAAGCAGCGTGGCTTTGAGCAGCGTAGAGGAGGATAATTCTTTAAAATGACTAAAACAGACACAGACTGAGAGGAAGGCATTGGCAGAGAACAAATGGAAGAGCTAGTTTTGCGGACAGAATTTCTTTATTCACAGCTCTTTTGTCATTTTGTGGGTACACAGCTGAGTGTGTGAGAGTGCATGATTGCAAGTGCAGGAAAAACTCCTGCAAGTGGGAGCGAGATGCTTGAAATGTGTTGTCTGTCGCCTCCGGAGGTTAACACAGAATCACTCAGCGACAGACACATTGTCATTGACAAAGAGCTCTGCAAAGCAGGAAGGGAAAATCAGTCACCTTAGGTGTCAACACTCTGTGCCGAATATTTCATCATTTGCATGTTTATTTGATTAGGATCTCCGCCGGCTGCAGTGATTGGACTCACAAACAGTTGTGCAGCTCAGAGTGAAAGTCAGCCCGAGATCACTGGTGCTGTTTTTTTCCTAATCAAGTTAATTAGAGGAAGTGCCATGGGAGTCAGATTGACAGCAGCGAGGGACCGTTGGTCCACTTACCATGGGCTGCAGGCTGTCATTGTGCAGAAATTGCAGAGAAATGTGGGTCAACAGGGTGTCAGTAGTGACTGGAGGCGTTGTGTGTGTAGCACGCCGCCGGGCTGTGATCAACCATGCAGCTCTTCTAATTTCTACATTTTTCATTTCATATCCTTTTACCTCTGAGCCCTTCCTCATGCTGGAGCGCCTGGCTTGATTAGAGACAAAACAAATGTAGAGCTTTGACTGATTTATGTTCTCTTTTGCATCCATCAGTGTGAGGAATCATCAGAATTGTTTTTGAATCTTCCTGTGGCGCACACACACTGATAATAAAACCACTTTGTTGGTTTAGTAAAAACAGCAGTTGATGTCTTCTCACCTCTGATAGAAATATGTCAGAGGATCAGTGATCCCAGCATGCCTTTCTTCTCTCCCACATGCTGTTTTGACTTGTCTCCATTTTGAAGAGCAGCACGTTTACAGATGTAAATGCACAAAGAGAGGCTTCGATTCACCTTCTGCCTGTGATAAGTGTTCAGTGGTAGACAGACACAGCCCGCGGGTATGCCTTTTGCTGTATGCTAATCTGGCCTTCTCTCTGCGCCTCCCTCTCACTCAACTAATATGATACACAAATGTTTTTATTGCCAGGGAGGCAAAGGGAGTTACATCAAAGCCCTGCAGGTGAAGACACGCAGAGGGTGGGGCTCACTGCACATTGGCCTCATTGGACCTCTGTGTTGTAATGAGGTTACAGTCGCAGGTGATTCTTTTTGCCAGTTGGCTGCAAACATCACCTGGATTACACTGATTCACTTGCATGCATAGTACAAGCAAACCATTTGGAATTGCACAGGGACCTGAGGGGGGGGGGGGGGGGGGGGGTCCAATTAACATATGTATGAGCTGAGTGGAGATGGGAGGAAGCTCCCGCCAAAATAATCTCCCAGCATTCCACTGGCATATTACGGGGGGTTAACCGTGCTCGTCTGCTCACTGCAGGAACTGCAAATTCACAGCCAGAGTCCTCCTGGAGCTCGCTGTGCCATCACACCGACCTAACGAGGGGTTGTTAAGCTTAAGAAGTTTGCACTGTGGCACTAGCGCCACTTTACCTGTCAGATAGCACCACTAAAGGGCGGTAATGATACTTTATGCAGACTGGTGAGCTTAAATCAGGACATCACAGGAACGCGGCTGACCAGCGCTTCTGCTGGGGCAAGCTGACACGGCGTGGCCTCACCTGAAGTAATCCCCTCCAAACCCTGAAGCGGGGCCGTGCCATTAAAATACCACACTAATTAAAATAGAAAAGTTACACAGCGGCAGGCAGGCAGGAGAGGATACACACCGAGGTGACAACAGGAATATAAAGTCCTTGCAGTGAACGTCATGCTACAGAAACAGAGCTGAGTGCACACTACCAGAGCAGAATCCTTGATTAGAAAGAATTATTCATGTTTTCTTATGGGTGTGTGTGTGAATGTGTGTGTGTGTGTTCTCCTTTTTCCACGCTGCCACAGCAGACCACTTGCTGCACCTGCTCAGCCACTAACAGATCGCCTGGGCTCCTGCATGTGTGTGTTTGGCTCTACAGATGTTCCTATTCAACTGTCAAGCTAATTTTACCGCATAAATAGCTTGTTTAAAACCCTGCAACTTGGGTTTATTCTGGCCCTGCCTGACAGAAACACGGATACATGCATGAAGGAGATGTATTTAAGTCCAGGGAGAGAAATAGAGCTGGTACAGGCTTGTGAAGACCATCCCACAAGCTTTAGAAGTGACAGGCTGCCATTTCAAAGCGTCTTCCTCGCATTGAGAAAGAGAGAAGAAGACAGCTTCAGTTTTTAACTGTGTCATATCATTTTTACTCCCTGTGAGTTTTTTTTCCTACTTTTTTCTCTTACACACTCCCTAGTTAATAAATCAGGCGGAAATTTCGCCCCCAGAGGTGCACGATGATAAAAAAATTAGTTTTGGAGGAGAATTCTTTCATCTTTTTTATGCGTGTGAAACAAAGAGAATGAGACTGAGGCGTTATCAGAAGCTGCAGTTGTGTTTCAGGAGTCTGTCCTTGGGAGGAGTGCTGGTGAACTCTTATAAAGGGCCAAGGTCGTGCAGTTAAGCTCAACACAAGCTTATGTGTTGACTGTTTCACACATGCACACAATGACTTATAGACACACAGAGGAGGCGCTGAATAAAGGAATCACGCAGAATCAATTGTTTCTGAAGCTGTCGCAAATTAAGCAGCCGTGAACAGATTACATATTTATGTGGCACCTCTGAGCTCTGTAAAAACAGCACTTTGGCATCAAAATACACAGAAATCAATCGCTGTGTTCCACTTTCTAAATTGAAACATATACTTTGCTAAATTGGACAGCCTGTGTTCTTGATAGAGATCCTGAAGATTTATTCTATTAGAGCCACAAAACATCTCGAAGTAGCAAAAAACCTATACGATCCAATCCACTGCTTTCCATTTTGATATTAAGCCTCACTTTCTACCTATTATATGATAAACTGTCCACAAGATTGGTCCGAGGATGTTTAATTGACATTGATCCCTTCTCCTCATACCTCTCCCGTTGCCCTGTATCTAAGAGAAAGCAGCGAATTTCCTCCGTCTGTGTTAGCACTTGATAATTTAACCCAGCATTAGCGCTATGATTAGAGCCACTACTGAATGCTACTGAGCTGATAAATGAATCATGGTTCTCCAAGCACACCAAGTTGCCCCCCTGTGATGCCATCTAATCCCATAATGGTCACAATAATGATGGAGCCATGGGTGGTGTCATTACAAGGGGCAGTTTCCATGACAGCACCGCCGCCCCTGCCACAAAAGCCAAAAGAAAAGGTTGAGAGGAGAACATTGAGTGTGTGCACAGATTGGACGAAGCAGCCATTACGTTCCTCATTGGTTTGTTTGGAAGTCTTAAGATGTTGGATGTTGGCGTTTTGGATTTTGAGCAAGAAATGACAATATTAGGACAAGAGGGTGGATGTGCATTGGGTTGCCTCTGACCAGGGTCACAGATTGCAATGGTAGGAGTTTGCTAATTACAAGTTAGCCATGTTGCTAGCAAACCTTTCTTTGTCATCTATTTTACTGAATTAACATAATCAATCACCAATCAATCAATCAATCAATCAATCAATCAATCAATCAATCAATCAATCAATCAATCAGTCAATCAGTCAATCAATCAATCAATCAATCAATAAATCAATAAATCAATCAATTAATTAATTAATTATTCAATCAATCAATCAATTATTCAATCAATCAATCAGTCAATCAGTCAATCAATCAATCAATCAATCAATTATTCAATCAATCAATTATTCAATCAATCAATCAGTCAATTAATTAATGAATCAATCAATCAATCAATCATTCAGACTTTATTTATAAAGCGCTTTTCATACAATGACATTGTAACACAAAGTGTTGTACATAAAAACAACTCAAAATAGAACACATTTTAAAAAAGAGATACATAAAAATGAAAATAAAAGACCTCTCCATTCTAATCCCAACCCCAACCCCAGCCCCGACCCCAAACCCTCAACACAGGAAATTCTCTCACCAAAATAAAATACATTTCATATGAGATAATAAACACTAAAATATTAAACCATTGAAATAAAATAAGATGCTATACTTAAAATAAGTAAGTAGATAAATAAATAAAATAAAATGTGACTTAAATTTGAACTAGATAATAAATAAATAAATAAATAAAGTAAGGTGAAATAAAACTGTTAAAAGAATAAAAAGTTAAACCCAAGACTTAAAAGGTTGGTCTTGAGTTTGCTTTTAAAAATATTGATGCTCTGTGCAGCCCTCAGATCTTCAGGTAGGGTGGTCCACAGGCGTGGGTCGTGGTGATAAAAAGCTGCCTCACCGTGACTCTTTGTTCTAGCTTTTGGTACAATTAAAAGTCCACTACCTGAAGACCTGAGGATTCACTGGCTCATATGATAAAATCAAATCTGATAAATAAGAAGGAGCAAGACCATTGAGAGATTTAAAAACCAATAAAATAATAATTAAATCTTTTCTAACAGATGCTTGAAGCCATGTTTTTTTGCTTGTGATGGATGCCTCAAACTGGGTCAGAAAATGTTCACTCAGGTCATAAATAAAGAGAGGTGTAGAGTCATTTTCTGAAAGACTTCTAGTAAAACTTACTTTTTTGTGACCAGTAGCATCACCACCTACAGACCATTAGATGGAGTGACAGTTGAGATATCCCATACTATTTTATCTTTTCTTAAACCACCTGCATCACCCAGAACCTCCTGATACTAACCCTAACACACTTTGGTAGAAAGATATTAAAGGTGACTGTTTTAAGGTTACTTTGAGGCTTTTAGTGCCTTCAGAGGATAGGAGGATAGTGGATTGAGTAGAAAACTGGGAAGAGAGAGTGAGGGCTGACATTGAAGCCCTTGCCGCCCGCTTCAAGGCCTCTGTACACCTCTAGATCCAATCTGACTGGTATCAGTATCAGAAGAAGTCAAATGTAAGGGTTAAAGCATTTTCACGTTGGCTTTGAGAACCCAGCGTCTATGTCCACTCTAAATATAATAGATCTTTCAAAAACTCACCAGATTTTTCTATCAGAAATAATTTGACGCCTCTGTCGGCTCTTTCCTCGAGCTTGTAGAGTTAGCATTGAGCTGAAAGATCTATCCCTCATGCGTGGAGCTTTCCAAATAAAAATCAGTGTGGAGCAGGACTATTAGCTCTTGTTTACTCTTGATATGAGAGCGAATGCCTTCCTCCTCAAGGCTCAACACTAAAATACCCACAATGTACCCTGCCTCAGTGTACACAGCACCATATTATATTTGCATTGACATATAAAGCTATAAAAAAGATTGATTGTGTCAGCATGGGAGGCTGTGATCAAAGGATTGTTCATACAGTTTTTTAGGCTTCCTCTCCCTCCTCCCGGTAGAGTCAGGTTTTATCATCTCAGCCTACACCCGTCTGACGGGAATCATAGTTGCAGAATCCCGTCCTGGTTTTAATGAAGTCATGCTGTAGCTGCTGCATGAGAGGGAGAGGCTGAGGCAGACACCTCTCTGTGATGTTCACATTTCATATCTGCCTCTGCCCAGGAGCTTGCCTTTTCTGAATTATTAAGCAGAGAGGCTCTTTCTTCTATTCGGCTGATTCTTTCTCTACATTTTCTCCCCCTCACTCTCTTCCGTGTCACTTCAACCGGCTCTGGCTGAAGCTGTGGCTCTCGCTGAGATGCAAATGGTAGCCTTTGAAGGGGCACATTGGGAACGTCAATTAATCCAGGCGTTTACTGGCTTGAAAAGAAAAAAAAGCGCCGCGCAGTCATTGTTCGGGGGATGTTTCATCTGTATTGTGCTACAGGGCCATGTTTCTATCCGCTGTCCTCATGCCACCGGATTCAGCGGACTCCTCAAAGATTCAGGGGAGGCACAAAGGCCAGGAAATGGCATAGGAAGCTGAGGAAGCAGAGGTGTCACAGTAGTAGGGCTGTATTGCATATTCCATCATGTCTTTTTTTGTTCCCAAACCCTTTCTAACACTAAACCTGCAGTTCCCCATGTTCCTATACTCTAACCTACCTCCCTGTCTCCTATGCCCTCTCCAGTCCCAGACCTCTCTCCAACCTCTAATTTATATTCCTGCTCCACGTCCACTCTGTTCAGTATCCAGTCTCTAACTCTGCTTTCTTTCTCTTGGGCTGGTGGCCTTCAGATCTCAACGAACCAAGCCCCTGTTTGGATAAGGAATGCGAACACGGGGCGGTGTGCGTGGTTAAGAACAACGAGCCGGTGTGCGAGTGCCCTGAGGCCTGCCCGCAAACGTCTGACCCGGTGTGCGGATCGGACGGCCAAAGCTACGGCAGCCCCTGTGAGATGAGGGCGATGGGCTGTGCCCTGCAGAGAGCCATTCATATTCAACACAAAGGACCCTGTGGTGAGTACATGTTTGTCAGGGAACAAACAAAAACGCAAATGTATGATAAATAAAAGTTTGTAAAGTCACATAAATATATATAAAAATGCAGAGGCGGAAAACAAAAACCCTGAGGGTGCATAAAAGGTATTCACCTGACACTGAAATTAAAAGCACAGCATAACCTGTTACCGACCAGGTTGGCTTTGCTAAGTCATTTAGCTACCAAGATGGGCCACCAGGATCAAAGAGGGACAGCTTTGTGACACTAAAACAGTAGCTTCAGAATAAGATCAGAATTTGCTCCAATCTTGATTCATAGTTCTTTATTTGGAGGTCTTTTCTTGTGGTTTAGCAGGCTGTACACTCACACCACTCTCAGTGCTGCTTTCTGCCGCTCTGTGAATGTGACTGCAGTGACTCCGCCTACCATGACATCACATGCACACCCTTGACATTTGAACAAAAGGGTCCTTTTGTATGGGATCATCTGAGATAAGAATATTTCCAAACATAAAGAAACACTAACATTGGCTGGCAGCAGGATGCTACAGAACTGAAACATACTCACTCCTTATTCATGAATAACCACTGAGACTAATGTAATAAATTCTCCATTATGCATCCATATTATACATAACAGTCATTTACAGTGCAGTCACGACATGATGTGAATCATTGCTCACAGGTAGGGAAAGATCTCGCCCTGTGGAATATAATTAAGTTAAAAATTAATTAATAGTGCTACATTCACCCCGAGGAGAGATTATAATCCACAGCCGTTAACAATTAACACATATGGAGTTAGATTCATGTTGACCCCCCAGGGCTTCCCACAAACCTAAGAAAAGTCGCAGCAGCAGCATGTATACTTTCAGGTCTCACTTAAGGAATGTTCTCATGCTTCAGTGTTTGCTCTTCATCTCTTTCCTCCTCCTCCTCAGCTTCTCTTACCAACACCAAGACTTCAATATGCCAGTGCTGACCTATAAGTAAAGATGCACTTTTCTCTGCATGAAAGAGAATGCAGGGCACTCACGTCTAATTGGCTCCATGAGTTTCTTGGCTTTGTCTCACAGTGTTGGAGTATCAGGCAGTCATTAGTACACCAGAGACTGTGCAGCTTCAAGTGGTGAACATATCTTCAGATCTAGTATGCAGGCTCACTGCCACTCGGACAGATTTTTAAAGCTTGGAAAACCCACTTTGTAAATACTCTTAATGGCTTGATGCCATCCTGGAAGGCAGATTGTTCTTTAGGCTTTAACTGATGATTAAGTATTCCTCCTTGGCTCTGATTAGGCCTTTCACTTTTCACACTGGGCACAAGTACAGCTGTTATTAGCCCCTTTGGCCCGACTCTCCCGGCAACCTCATTCACCAATTTTTACAACAATAGATTTTTTCCCGGCACGTTTCAAAGACCGTAACAAAGAAAATGAGTTGGCCTCTGCAGTGCTGTATTTGTGGATGAGCCGAGCACTTAGCTGAAAGATCAATACAACTGAATTAGCCGCGTTGTGCTTCTATGAAATTGTACTCAATGTTTTTTTCTCTATTTTCTCAGATGTGCAATCAGTTAATGGCTTCACTTTGTTTGTGTGATTGTTTTGTAAAATGGCCTGAATTTCATTAGTTGACAGGGCAGGTTGTCGGACTGGTCCTCCCTCTCCCTGAACATCATCTGTCATCTGTCCCCTCTCTGCCTTTTCTAAATTGAAATCCAACACACACACATAAGGTTGTATGCCAACAGGAAATAGAGCAGGAGCCGTGTTTGGTGGGCAGACGGGCTGACTCAATTTGGTTCCCCGCACCGCAGGTAGAAAGCAGGTCTGCCGTCCCAGGTCCCACACCGGTAATGAATAGTCTTTATTTTAAAATGCGGAGGCAGAGCTCGCTGGCGAAGTGGAGGGCCCTGTCTGAAATCCAGCACTATGGATGGTTCTTGGCTCCCAGAGGAACGGGCCTGCGTCAGCGCTACAGTGCCATAAAAATGCTGAGGCATTGGCTTGCCAGGCGGGAGCCGGCCGAGGAATGATGGCCATGATAATGTGGGTTATTTCTGGGCTGTTTGCACAGCTTTACTGGGCTTTATTCAGCACCATAACAAGTGACTGACTTAAGCCATTATCTTACTTCATCATCACAGGCCGTTCCAGCACTAATATACTATTCTGTGTATGGTGCAGAGGAGAAGAGAGAGGAGAACATATGCTGCCTTCAGGTGCTCTTGGACGCGTGGGAATTAAAAGTTGGAGGGATGCAACAGAATTAAGTGAGGAGTTTTTAAGTGGTTTAGAAATACACAAGTTTAACTCTTTAATTAACCTCTTATTGACCTTCAAAAGCACAAGCAAGACCAATTTCACAAAGATTGTCAATTTCTATATCGTAAAGTTAAATGCTATGACTGTTAAAAGAAAGCAGGGTGAGATTTTTTCAGGAAAACACAACTGTGTTTAAAAAAATCTGCTATTATTTGACGATGCTTTGAAAACGATCAGGGTGCAGGTATGTTGATGTCTGTTAGGTTGCTGTCCCTTTCAGAGTTTATAGAGAGAAGATGGTTGAACCCATTGCATTGACAGGTGGGCTTTGGGGTTACACTCGTTGTCTGAATTGACATTGAGGGGTTAAAATACAAGTTTGAGTCAGCCAAAAAGAGGTTAAGTGGAAATGGTGTCCAAAGAGGAGCTTTGGCTACAAAAGGTTAATAACTACTGATTATAAGAGAGGTGAAAGATGATATTTTAAAGATCTGAAACAAATTGGACTTTAGATTGAAGACAGTCAAAACAATGAGTAAAGAATCAATAGATCTTTGTTAGAACAAAGACCACCTGTGATTACTGCACACTACTGTCAGTGCAGACTATGTTCTATAAGATGGTGATTATGAGTGAGGTCATTCTATGTTGTTTTTATTTTTTGAACTGTTCTGTGGCGGATTTGCATTTAACGTCTACATTTATTTCGTTTTCAACTTTTCTCCAAAGAAACCTGATATAAAACACAAACTTTATTTATTATTCAGCTTCAAACATATTTCTTTATATGCTATAATATGTGTGCTTCCCGAAGGAGCTTGCGTTTATTTTAGTCCTGGTTGTGTTTTGTTATTTCCATCCAAATACACTATAATATGTAAGCTGTCGGATTTATGGCTCCCAGACTCCAAAGCAGGAGCTTAAGAGAGGCAGGTGAGGGCAGCAATAGTATAAAGGTGAGAGGTGCCACAATAAGGAAAAATAACTTGGTGTGTGTGCTTAACTGTGTGTGTTTGTGTGTGTGGCTTACTACAGCATCTCGTGTGCCCAGCTATAATTTCATTTCCTCCCCTGCAGGCTGGAAAAATGGTGGTTATCTATATGGCTCAGGTGCAAACCTGATAGCAATGTGAGTGACATTTGTTATTATTCTGAGATTTTCCCTCCTCCTGCGTTTGAGTGGCGGCGACCTTGTAAGGCAGGCAGGGAGAGGTGCGTTCAGTTAATAGACCCCCCAGCTGGATATCAGTCGCCTTGGAAAAAGGGCCATTCATACGGCTATAACCAAACAGATGAGAGCAGAGGAGCCAGAGTCGTTTTAGAAAGGAAATAACAAACTCCTTTTTTTTTATCCCACAGGTGTTTGAAATGATATACACATCTGAGTAAGAAATATAGGTCATCTCCCCATCATGATAGTGGACAGACAGAGGAGGAGGGAGGGGAAAGTAATAAATGCAGCAAAAGAAAGGTGATGGAGGTAAAAAGAGGAGGAGGAGAGGAAATCGGGAGTAGAGTTAATAGCGTGCCGGGCAGGCAGGCATCGACAGGGGAGTTGTTATCACCCAGGCATGTTCACAAGCCTTCAAAACACAAACCAGCCTCCTTCTTCCTGCTTAATCCTGAGGTAATACTCCGCCCAGACCCCCTCAGCAATTCAGGTTTTTCCCCGCTGAGGATATCAACAAAACGGTGTGAGACCAGAGGGTGTTTGTTTTTTTTCCTCCTCAATGGCCCAATCCTTCATGCTTTCAAGGCCACTTTTTCAACCAACCTGCCCCCTATTTCTTAGTCTCACTTCTAAAACCACAAACACTGGTACCAAACACATCAACAGGAGCCGTCACAGTGCTGAGCCAAAACCAGGTCTGCCAGAGTTTAGGTCCTTAAAGGGGACCCTGACCTAATTCTGGTTCTCAATTATCAGCTTAGCTGGATTTATGATAATAATGGTTGAGTTTAGCATGAAATAGATATGTAGTTTGACTTTGCATAAGGAGGTTCAATGCTAATGCAGATCTTTCTGCTCTGTAATGTAAGTAGACTATTCTGTATTAGTTTATCATGGCTGTTGAAAGAGGCTCAGGCAACATAGAAACGTCTGATTCCGCTACTTTAATTTGAATGATTGTCAAATGAGAAATGTAAATTCCAGACCCCGCTGTGTTAACATAAAGACTCATGTATGATATTTCGAATGTCAGCCTCACATGGCTGAGAAATCAAAATTTCCAGGTGCCAAAGTGGCTCTGCCAACAAAACCTAAATTTAGCACATCTTGTTACCAGACTGATGCCAGATCTCTGATAGATAGAAATATCATCCCGACTCCACTTATTCTGGTGCCAATGCTGGCTCAAACTTGTCCAAGTGTTGTTTAGTGTAGTTTATTCTCAGTCGGTGAGCGCACGGCTGAAACCTTTCCAAACCTGGCAGACAGCGATGGGCCAAAAACAGGTCACATCTTGTTCCAGCTTTGAGCTGCATTCTGCTTGAATCAGGTTTTAACAGCAGTTACCTTTCTGTAATATTAAAAAGAATAATCATTTCAATTTTCCAGCCAATTTTATAGATATAATCAGCTCTGAATTTTATGAGTCCTGGTAAGATAAGCCCATAAAACGTCCGTCTTTGATACTGGGCACTGTGTTATGGTGCGTCTTTGTTAGGCCAGGGAGTTTTTTTTACTGGGAACATGAAAGGTGTTTAAATAAGATGAAAGATCCAAGTTTCTAACAACATGTAACTATTTTAGCATTATGAATATATCCGTTAATGCCTGACAGAACTTTACCTCAAAGTCTGAACTTCTCATATTTATGAAACTTAAAATTAGTGATGACAGACTTGCAAATGGCCGAACTGCAGATGGCAGAAAGTGGACGTCTCAAGATTACCAGTAATGGTGACAAATCTCCCTCTCCTCCAGGCTTTGAACTGTCTTTTGCGGTCTATTTGTGATGCACGTTGTCTGGAGGATCAGGCGCTGTGGAGAGCCAGGTGCGAGGGGCAGCAGCTGATAAAGAAGCGAGGCTGCTATCAGGACACGGGGCCTGATAAGGGCAACACTCGCCACCACAGCTTACTGATGTATAGCTGCTCAACCACAACAACCACCGTTTCATACACATTTATATTTTATATTCATATCTGTATCTGTGAACATACAGAAACCATGAAGCCTCTTCTTCCTGTTCATCTTTTTATATCTTAAACTTCCAAAGCAAGTTGAAGCATCTTAATAAGAGGAGCAACATCTGATTGCAGACATTCTTGGTTATTGTTACTGCTTAGAGTTTATGGTTTTCCAATATCACATTCATATACGGCTGTTTAACACCTCACACTAAAACCATGGTCATTTATATGCAGCCAAACCAACCTCTACTCTTCTGGGAACCGGTCCACAAGATTTTCAAACAGGGCCCAGGGATTTGCTTCCATCCGCCACACAGGAGCTTTTCTGAGGTCTGACACGGGTTCTGAGGCCTGGCTCACATTTGGTTTCCAATTAATCCAAAAGGTGTGGGATGGCTCTGTTTGGACTGGCACAGTCCTTCCACGCCAAACTCTGAAAAACACTTTCAATGGACATGCCCGTCTGCACTGTAGCATTGTCGTGTTGAAAGAGGGAACGGCTGAACTGACACTGTTGCCAAAATATTTTGGAAGCACATTATTGTCTAAAATAACTTTGGACGCTGAAGCACAAATGTGGATTTCAGGTATTTTAAATCTTCTTTAAAACTTTTCTGTCATATTTTGACAGATAAATGAAAAATTTAAACTTTTGGTACTGCTTGAGTGAACTTCTTTAACTGGCAGTCCTCCATAGACGAGCAGCTACAACTTTATCTCTCAGGAAAATGCAGCCCATCAAAGAGCGTCCTCTAAGGGAAATGCTTTTGCATCTGACAGGCTTGGGTTTGTATGATAACCTTGTGCAGAAATGACCACAACAAAGAGCCTCTTTAAAGGTAAAATCTTTCTTTTAAAGGTGCTGTGAGGAGGTTTTGACTGATTTGAAAGTGTCTCACTCTCATACCGAAGTCTCCTCATGACCTACATAGTAAAATGAGATTACCAGTGACAAGTTATTTCTTTGTACTTAATTTTAGCGCCTGTGTTCAGGGTGGGATTTTCTGAGAATAAAGCTGAGTTGACACTCACCCTGAAGTGTCTATGTTTAGAGCTGTGCAGGTAAAGTTTGTCAGTGAGAAATAAGTCATCACGCAGGAGGAGTTTTTTTTTCTTTATATAAGTTTTTCTTGACATTATGTTTTTTCCTCATGGCTGATACTGGAGCAGGATTTAAACAGACATATGTTTTCTATGCATTGCTTCAGACACATCAGAAACTCTACAACCAGGGCTTTGGCTCATGCCAGTGCATACATTTTTCAATCTCTTTGAGTACTAAAGAGTTAAACTGTGTGCATATTCATGATATTCGGACATTTACTGGGAGCACACATCATGTTACAGGGTCTGAGACATGTCAAACCAGCACGTCCGGTCACCATTTGTAAGCTAACTAATGGTAGTTAATCAGATTTAACAAATTTAAGTCTTTGTTACGTTAAGGAAATGTGTCTCCTATTAATAAACAGTAAATGGCACCTTCATGCAGTATACCTGATGTTATGTGTCATATGTTTCTATACAAATCACCGTTAAGGCTGTTAAGCCACGCAGCGAGTGGATGCCATCATTAGATGGAGGGATGAAGGAAATTGAAGAGTAATAAACAGATTAATAATGTGGAAGGTTCCAGCCCTGCCTCTCTCAATTAGTGCCAAATAAGCAGCAGTTATTATCTTGCCCTTAATTGAATACGTTAGCGAGCTGTGCTAATGCAATCCTCCAGGTGTAATTGGTGTCAGAGGAGCAGGTTCATCCTCAGATAGCCTTGTAAACAGACGAGTCTTCTTAATACGAGACCTTGCGTTTCCCCTTTATTTGTTTCCTGCATTTGTATGACATCAGTACTCTGAACATGTCTGATCCTGTCTCACCACGTCTTCAGGGAAAACACTTTGCTTCCAGAAGCAGACAATTTCTCAGGAGAAGATCCAAGTGAATCCTCCAACTAAAAGGTGGATTCTTTAAAGCTTTTTAAGCCTTTCAGGGATCTCAAAGCTGTCTTTAGCAGATAAATGACACAAGGCATCTGCCTTATTCAGTCCTGAAGTGTGTCGGAGAAAAGCATATTTATAAGCAGGTATGAACGACCTTACTTAAAGTGATAAATACAACCACAAAGGTGTTACTTTTCTCACCAGTCACTGCTCAGAGGAGTCCCAAAGATAGCACTGGTGCCACGGCTCCCCCACAGGGCTGGTGATGAACAGTACCTGGCTTTTGCTAGATAAGGTAGTTGGCTTTCAGGTCAAAGAGTTCAGCTCTTGTCTCATCTGAGCAGAGAATCTACCTTTCACGCTTTCAGATTCATTTAGGTGTTCACGTGTCTCCTGACTTCTCCTTAGTATCTTCAGTTCTGAACACTCTTATAAAGTCTTCATTGATGGACTTCTGCAGAGATGGTTGTTCTCTTTGCGTCCTCTTCTTTCTCTGCAGAGAATTTCTAAAGCTCTTTGTGTTGAGTTATTTCGTTTCTGCTCCAGAGAGAGTGAGTTTTGGTGGTTTTCGATGATGAGCCCACTGTACTCCTGGGAACTTTTCAGCGCTTTGGCTTCTCTCTCTTTATTGTTTTTGTTCTCATCCTCAGATCTGCCTCAGATGAATTCCATCAGTGGAGAGGTTTTTTTGAATTTCATGGCCTGGTTTTTAGCTCTGTCATGCATGTGGACTGTGACACATTTTAATAGTCAGGTGTGTGCCTTTCCAAAGTACTTCAAATCGATTGAATCTGCCACAGATGGACTCTACAATAGTTTCACACCTCTTCTTTTCCCAGTATGAAAACCCTGCATCACTGCTCGTCCTGTATCTGCTCTCAGCAAAACAATTTTTCAGCAGCTTGATAAAGAAAATGAAGGGAGCTAAATTATAAGTAATTATGTTCAATGCATCCGTGGCTCAACATGCATGCTATAGTTAATATATTTATCTAATAGAAGATGATAAAATAATGATATCAAAATGTATAAAATCTTGTGTTTTGCTTACAGTGATGTCATTTTTTGACTATGTACAGCAGAAAGTTAAGCAAATCAGTGGCATTTCATATACTTAAGTATTCAATACATCAATATCTCTAGTACCAATACCAAAGTGTGTTCCACAAACAAAGTTGTTGATTCCATTGCATCCTCAGGTTTCACTGCAGATATTTTATTTTTTCATTGATATGTGCATTTTTTCTTTCTTTATAAAAAGAAGTCCATAATGTTGTATGTTAGGGGCTGAGATAACAGTAATACAGATGTTGATGTTCTCATTGAATGAAAACCTATTGTAGTGTGCACAGACTTCATGCATATTGTGTTAAGTTCTTAATTCTATAAAAGTTTTTCAACAACTCTAATTAGAATAAATCTCAGCACATGGACTCTTCCCAGTTATCACATAATATCACAGTTTTAACCCCTCTGTTATCATACATATTGTATCAACACATCCTATAAAGCAGGGGTTCCCAAAGTGTGGGTCGGGACCCCCTGGGGGGGTCACGAGACATACTTGGCAGGTCTTGAGATGTCTTCCAGAATGTTTTTTTTAAGTTATCTAAAGATAGTACTTTTTACCCATCATAGTAAAAAATATCTACAAAAATAGTAGCTAACCTTGAAATAAAACCTTGAAAATAGAAAACGTAATGAGTTTTCTGTCTTTATTTTTGCCAGATGACTCCAAAGTTTGGGGTTAGTGAACAGTTCATTATCAAAAGCATCAGTAGCAGTAGGTTAATTCATAACAGCACAGGAAACCCAGACACATGCTCATATAGGCTAACTTTCTGCAGACCAGCTAAATGAAGCCACATTAAATCACTTCGAGGGACATTGGGGTCGCGAGTCTTTGGCACCCATATTTTGGGGGTCGCGGGCTGAAAAGTTTGGGAACCCCTGCGCTAAAGCATCCAGTCCAACTAAATATTTTCTCAAATAAGACAGAGCAATACGATACATTACGATACGATGCTGTACGGTACAGGTTATTGTCCCCTTTGGGAAATTTGTCTTGCACCCATGGCAAAGAGGTTTTGTTAGAGCCATCCTGTTAACACACACACACACACACACACACACACACACACTCACACACACATTAACACGATTTCCTTCCTTCTTATCTCCATCTAGATGAAGCTTGTGCCAACTGCTCTTTCGGGGCAATCTGCGATGCTCAGAGCGGACAGTGTCTGTGTCCATCGGAGTGTGTGAACTCCCACCAGCCCGTGTGTGGCAGCGATGGCGTCACCTACCAAAGCGAATGTGACCTGCACGTGAAGGCCTGCAATGAACAGATGGACATCCGAGTGGTCAGCCAGGGAGAGTGCAGTAAGTACTCCAGTGATGCACTTCTACAGTATTTGTCTTATACCTTCAGTGTGTCATATTCCCGACATCAAACGCAGAATATAAATTATTCCTGGCATATGCACGAGTCCCCAGGGTGATCAAAGAAGAAGGAGAAAGAAAAATGCATGATCTGTGAAGTTCTTTTTCTCTAGCTTTAAATTAAATGTGGATAAAAAAGAATACAAGTCGAGCTCACCATCATACAGCTGCAGGCAGGCAGCTCATATTTCAACAAACTCTTTGAATTGCAAGATACTCAGATGTGGAATTACTGAGGGAGCAAGTCTGTGTCAGTTTTTAGAGGGGGATATTTAAGAAGAGGAAGTGGCATGCATGACAATTAGGAAAGGATCAGAGATACCTCATTTAAAAATTATTCAAGAGATGCATTTTAAGGATGAGTGTGACTAAAATACTGCAAAAAAAACACCTGACTATTTCAGTTTTTTTGCATTGACCCCTCCTGCTCTGACCAGTCCCTCTGCTGTGTGTATAATTCAGAGACATGCGGCAGCACAGTGTGTGCCTGGGGAGCCCGGTGTGTCCAGAATAAGTGTGAGTGCCCGCAGTGCATAGGCGAGGCCCTCTCTGTGGTGTGCGGAAGTGATGGCACCACCTACAACAACGAGTGCGAGCTCCGTCTGTCATCCTGCATGCAGAAGAAGAGGATTGATGCTGCGAAGCCAGGCAGCTGTGATGAAGGTAGGAAATGGACTTTGAAATGGTGTAATTATGTTAACCAATCGGCCATTGAAATGGTGTAATTATCTTTATCAACTGACCTGTGGAACCAAATTCAGTCATCTGTGGACTCATAATGGTTGCATATGCCACCAGCAGCATGCCAACAGGCGAGCGTAGCAAGACGTGAAGTCAAAGTCGTACAACAGAACCTGTCACATGAACAGAAATTACTTCTGGGTGATTAACTTCAGGTCAGCCGTGCGTTTTAGAGGCAAAAATTTTCATGCTCCGGCTGTTTTGTTTGTTCACCTGTTACACTCCATTGCTTCACATTTCACAGGTTCTTTATTTACCCAAACTCTTAATGGACCCAGACTCGTGCCCTTTAATTCCAACTCACACATTTTAGTGTGTTTTATCATGTTTTAGTTGGAAGCCTCCGTGTTTTTTGATCTACTTTTATTTTTATTTGGCTATGTTTGTCTTCACCTTACACTTCTCCCAGCATTCATCAGTCATGCTTCTTCATTTTTGTTTTTACGTAACAGTACAGTAGGCTGTAAACCTGGCTGTAACCAGTTCTCAAAACAACTGTTCAGTGTTCAGCCTGTTACTGTTCCTTTACTGGTCTTATTTAAACACAGAACTTAAAAAATGTAGGCGTCTCCCCATTGCGCTATAGTAGGACCGCAGAGACTGCCAGGTGAGCTGAGCTGCTGCTAATTAGCTTGAAGTCCCAATTTGCTATAATATAAAAAGTTAATTATAACGGTGATATAACTTAAAACACTCTCAAAGTACCCTCTGAAAATATTAAATGATGGGATAACAGTGGCTGCATATGGAAAACTCTGATAAATGTGTCGAACAGTTGAAACACGAGGGATGAAGACTGATGTGAGTGATCAGGATGAACTGACTGAAGAAGCAAAGCTCTGAACTGAACATCAACGTGTGATTCTGAATCTGCAGCAGCTCGACATTTATTTATCAATAACAACAGAAACAAAGCACGGAATGAAATAATCTCAAAGTGTGAACAATGGAGGTCACCATCAGTATTACTAATAAAAAGAAAATCACTGTTGTTTTATTCTGATGTGACATATGAGCTCTGGCACCACACTGAGTCTACTGGACTGGGTTTGACTGTCAGTGTTGCATGTGAGAATCAGCTGTAAAAATTTCTCCCTTCTGTCCAATTATTCTCTTAAGTGTGTGACTGATGGCACTCAATGTGAGTATCTCTGATTTCCACGCCTGTAGCTCTGTGGTTCCTCCACATCATGAATAAATGAAAACTAATTCACCGTGCAAATCATATCTTGATCAGCGCTGACGGACCGAGGCAGAGTATCAAAGTCCCTCGCTCGGCCCGTTTTGGGGGGAGGACTCTTGAGGGAGCCACATGCCAACCTCTGGTTGTCATGCGCCCAGACGTCTGCGATGCCTTTTCCCCCCTGTGGCTGCTGGGTCATCACAGGGAACATAGTCATCCTCTGACAAGGTGTGGAGGGGAGCAGATTACACCTGCCAGCAGGAGGGATGGCTGGAGAGAAGAAAAGAGAGGGTAGATGGAGGACAGAGCAGATAGATATGAGAGGAATCCTCTTCCATTTTGATTGCTAGCCAGGGGTGTTCCTTTCTTTTCCTTTTTTCCTTATCTTTTTCTCTCCACCATTGTCTCTTGGCCCTGGGCCTGTTAGGCGAATCGTGCCACTAAAGCTTCTTGTGCTCGATTTAACATTATTTCATTGACTGAGACGAGTGACCTTTATTGTATGTAGAGCATGAAGAAATGTGAGACTGTGTGCACATGATGCAGACAGACACGCTCTGTCCTCTGTCTGGTGTATATACAGTAGATATAGATGAAAATGCTCTCCCCTGCTCCCCCAAGGGCACTGCTTTGCTTGTGATGTCTGATGGCTTAGTTTTTCTATTTTATTCTCCCCTCACACTGTCTCTGAACATCCTCCTTTTTTTCATCACTTGCTCATTTCGATTCAGAGAAACCATCAGGCTTACACAATAGAATCTTTTTTTTTTCCACTCCCTGCTGCTGCTCGCCACCCCACCCACTCACGTCTCTCTCCATTTTGCACTGTTCTCTGTCAAAATTGTGCCTCTTGACAAAAGGGGCACCGATGTTTTCGCAGATAGGGGTGGAGATGGGATCGTCTGCAATCGATAAATTTCACCCTAGGGGTGACAACTCGTCCTGTCTATTTCTGAAGGCTCTGTCCTCGGTCCTTTCAACCCTTCAAATCTGACCCAGACCCTCCACAGGAAGTCTGCTGTGATTGTAAAACGATCAAAACCAAGTTGCTGTTTTTCCCTGTGAATATCTGTGTTTGGCTACGGGGTATTTCTCTTGTGCGACATATAGCAGGAAGCATTTGTCATTGATGTATTTACGCGGCATAGATGTATGGATGGTAGGTTTTGGCAAAATTAGGAGTATATATATTGTGTCACGTAGCACTCTGTCAGAAAATAAGAGACCAAAGACTGTATTTTTCAGACGGCTGCAGAGCTCTACATCAGAGAAGGCTCAGCCCCCCTCTCCATGCTTCAAATTTAAGATAAGCCCGGTGAGGGAGTGAACATGTGATTTATTCGCTTACGTAGACCTGACTTGAAAAGCATCCTCATTAGTCTTCCAGGGGGGGAGGGGGGCACAGAGCATAAAAATGGAAGTTGTTTTCTTCCGCCTTTTGTTTAACAGTAATGAAAAATGACAGTGTTCCCACTGTTGGCCATACAGGGAAATTTATCACCTGTTTAATTTCACACTCTGGTAGGCCTGGCCTCAGCTCCTTTTGCAGACACTGACAAAGTGGCGACTGAGAGCAGTGCATCACCTACGGGTGCCCGGGCCCTTTTTTAATTGAATAGACATTTAATAAACAAGATTATGAGCACAGGATCACACCGTGATGTGCCCTCCACACCCTGCTCTTCACATCGATCGCATCATAAAAGCTGCAAAAGACATGAAAGGGCATGATAAACAAAAAGAGCAAAGAGGGAGGCTGTGTGGGAAAAAGAGCTCATGGAGTGAGATCAGCAGATTTTTTTCTCCATGCTCCATCCATCACTGGTGTTGTAACCTTCTGTTGAGGCACCAAAACTCCATCTCTCCTTCTTCCATCTTCATCCCTCCCCCCCAGCGGGCGTGACGCTCCATCCCTCTTTATCTAACCCAACTTTATTTGGACTAACACGTTGTCACGTACGTACTGATAGATGGAGCGAAAACAAATGCAAATCATGCTTTGCCACATCCTCTGGCAAAGGCCATTGTCATTTCCATTCTTGCCATGACACACGCCACATCACAGAGGATGCTCTGAGTGAAAAATGTCTGAGCTGACATCCACGCAGGTAAGTATCAAGCGCTCCTCGAGCTGCTGCTGACATGACATCTTGACTGTCTAGTTGACCAAACATCTGCATCCCTGTCCATCAAGCAGATTATCTGCTCCTCTTCTCTCCACCGCCCCCTCCTTTTTCTACCTTGACAACAACATCCTTTCCATCACTTCTGTTATTATTTCCCCCGTCAAATGTGTCTTCCCTCTCCGTCTTTCTTGGACATTATTCTTACGCTATTCATTTCCTCTTTTCTTCTCTCTGCCTCTGAATTCTGTCTTCTTAATGGAGCTCCCTTGGCTAAATAGACTCCGGCTTATGACATGATTGAGTTAAATGCGAATGGATGGGCAGTGCAGAGAGAATAGCTGATGCAGCCATCTTAGCTGGGGATGTATTAATTGAAAGGTTCATAGACAGCGCATGTGGCGAGCGCATCAAAGAGCAACAGCTAATTAGGACCCCCCTCCGCCCTTCACTTTTATTTATTCCATTCTAATGTCTTACCTCCTTTATTTATTTCTCTCATCTCTGTATAAGAGCCTGAGCTGAATATGAATTTGCTGCTTCTGCATATTCTGTTTAATGTGTCTTTCTCAGCTGGCGTACAGTACGAGGATACAGGTGGCCAACAGCCAGCGCTACAGCACTTATTATCAAATCTCTTTGAAATCTTATGTGATCTGTTTTCCTGACTTAGACTATATAGAAGACGTTGATGTAGCATCTTAGTTTCAAAAGTTGAAGGCAATGCCAAAGTGCTTTAGACCTGATGCTTGTGTTATTTCTGATGCCCAACAATCATTGTAAACTTTCTCCTATGAGGTCATGGTCTCAAGTGCTTGTCTCAAGTCCTCTTTAGTATGATGTGATGTTCGTTTGGTAAATTATGGTACCATTTAGTGAAGAATAGACGATCCAGCAGGGGAGGTTTGTGTGGCTTCCTGTGCTTGACAAGTCCCTACCATTGCAATCCCTTGCATTCACCATCATCCAGATGTGGTCACGTTGTGCGCTAAAAAACAACATGGCATCATAAAAAAGTGCAAAACCCCGTGGCCTCTGAGCACACCACTGGGTAAGCTCTTCAATACTGAACTCTCAGGTACCATCTGAAACCAAATACCTGCAGTTATTCCTCCAGCAGCGGGGAGTCATTTTCCGGTGCATTGGCCCTCGTCACTTAAACGTTGTGTTTAACTTGGACTGTGGTTCACGATCGATAAGTAGCGGCACTAGCTAATCCAAGAAAAAAGGATTAGGCTCTGAGGTTCGGCTCGTGTAAAATGAAGACGGAGCGAGCCGCTAACAGGTGCTGATGTTTTGTGGGGGATGTGGCCTCTGAAACTCTACACAAAGCTCCAGCTCCACTGCTAATGAAGTGAAGGCTGCTCCACTGTATCGACCACTCAAAGCTGTCACAGCCCATTGCTGATGACCCATATCAAAGAACAGCCAGGGCTTCATCTGCCCTGCCCCTCCCCTGCACTGTGACCTGCTCCATAATCTACTTTAGAAGATGGGTTATGCTAAGTGGCACCTCCATCACAACGACATTGATTTCACCATTAGAGGAAGGAACATCAATACGGAGAGCTGAATGAGGCCTAAAAGTAGACAGGCAGAGGAGGAAACATCCTGATTACCTGATGTTTTCGGAGTCTTTGGGCTGTGCCGGGAGCTTTTAGTTGGCCTGCATTCCAGTTTTGAATAACAAATATGTTTCAAATGAACTTTCTGCCAGCCCCCGGGGTGCCTCTCTCTCTCCGTCTGACATTCTCTCCATCTTACATGCTGACTGCTTTCGTTCCCTGCCTTCACAAACATTCACCTAATCTCCCTCAGGACTTCTACTGTAGGTGAAATTTGCAACTTCAAAAGAGGGATCCTCCCTCTTTCCGCTCCTGCACCCTGCAACAGCCCCCTATTTGTTTTTCATAAATGCAACTGCAAAACACCCCGCTGGAAATGTTTTTCTTTTTACCCCTTTATGTACTGCCTTCAAAGTTTAGAAACCTGTCTTTGTACTAAAGTTTGCGCAGGAGTTAAACAATGACAATAATAATGGAAACACACATATAAGCAATCCAAACAGCTCTTTCATTCCACTTTAAAAGCCAAGCAGTGCATATTATATTCAATATCATTTGATTAAATCACCTTTTATTCCATCAACGTTTCTTAACTACAGGAACTCCGCCTTTGTTCTCTGCATTTATACTTAATTAAAGTTTGTTTGTCCTGATTTTGTTTATTACATTACTTTAAGGCAATTTCAGAGTCAGAAATAGTGATGTTCATTGGGGGCGCTGTTATCTTCAGCTCTCCTCTCAATAAAGGCAAAAGCTCCCAAATGTTTAACTTAAAAAAAGAAATAGCGATGTGCATGTGAAGTCGACTAAATGATTAAACACTGCTAGATTTTACCAGAGGTACTCATGAGTTAAAAACATTATTAATATTTTTGTTGTTGTTGTTGTTGTTGTTGTGTATGTTGTGTATGTTGTGTATGTTGTGTATGTTGTGTAAGTTGTGTATGTTGTGTCTGTGATGCAGCACAGCCACCTACCACTATCCAGGGATATACAGTAGCTGCAGTTAATGGCCCCTTCCATAATGCTTTAATTCTCCATACCCAATTAATAGCATGGTACAGTTTGTCAGTATTTAGATCTAGTGAAGGAAGATGAAGTTGTATGTAGGCTGTGTGTGTTAAACTGAAATATAACCAACCAGAGCAATGAGGAACCAGCTCAGGTATTTGGATGTTAACTTGCAAGAAGGACTGTAGTCTGGTGGTTCTAGCTGTTTGTCAAATAAGTTTAGTTTACCCGTAGACTTTGTGATCCTGTGTTAAGCCATGCAAGATAAACTGAGCTCAGTTAGAAGTGTTCTCTGTTTGTTTTGTTACCCTTAGACTAGGTTGTTAGTTGGGATTTAAGTTTCAGTTTAAACAGTGAAGAAATTAGTAGCTGTGGAGCGTCCCTTACAAAGTGCTTCTCAATTGCAACAAAATGTAATAAAACTGTTATTAGGTTTAAATGAAAAGTGTATAGTGCAGTTTAGGCATGATACAAGTCAGGACTTAAAAGGGATCACAGCCGACAGATTGTTCCAGCACCTCAAGACCCTGAAAGCAAATGCTCTCGCCCCTTCAGCTTTTCAGCCAGGCTTCTGGAAATAAAACTTTGCCAGTGGATCTCAAAGTACATACCAGTGAGTACCAAACCAAGAAGTCAGAGGTGCAGCAGGAGGAAGGTCATGAGAGCCTTAAAAGTTATCTGTAAATACTTAAAATCTATTTTTAAAAGCACTCAGAGTCACTGTAAAGTAGCTAAAACAGGGATTACGTAATCCTCAACAAGTTCTTCATAGGCTAAAGTTTGAGAATAAAGTTCTTAGAAAATAGTTCTCTCATATTCAGAGAGTGTAAGACTGATTTGGCCTTTCCTCTTCTTTTTTTTCCAAGAACTTATGGTCAGCTGGAGCAGCTCTCACTATTCGTTCCAGAGCAGAGCACTTTCAGAGCAAACAAAAGGTCTGCCAGGGTCATGGAGTTGCTGGAACAACTTTGTTTAAAGTCTCAGGCGATAATTAGATTTTACAGAACACTTTGCAATTAGTCGTATTCTCATATCAGGAAGCAGGCACCCATAAAGCAATGTCTTGCCACCAATTCTCTCTGCACACTTGGAGGCCAGAGTTAATAATTCCCTCCCTTTTTGTCTCTGATTTAATTGAAATGAAAAGGATGCCTCGCTGGTTGTTCAGAGATGTTGCTTCTAATTTATTTAGTCAATCTCTCGCCCTGACTACAATTGGTCATTATCTTGTGCTACCAGAAGTGCCTATAGCTTCTTTTCCCCTCGCAGCAGCATGAGGGGAATGTAAATTCTGTTAACTCTGTGACGCTCCTGATGTATACATTTAGCCTAACTCAAAGCGGAATGAAAGTAGGACACTGTTTCTTCCTGAGTCACAGGTAAAGGGGCATCTCCCGTGTGTATCCGTATGTTTTATTAATGATATTGTGTATTTATGGTGTGTTTAAAATGCAGACTGCGGCTCAGGAGGGTCGGGCTCAGGCGCGGAGAGCTGCGAACAGGACCGCTGTCGCACGTTCGGAGGCTCATGGGACGAGGATGCCGAGGACGATCGATGTGTGTGTGACTTCATCTGCCAGAGCGTGCCCAACAACCAGGTACAGCTGCAACACACCACAAAAACACACTCAGTGCCTTTTTCTGCAGAGTCAAAGCACACAAAAATGGAACATAGTTCTGTTGACATTTGTTATTTGCAGTGAAGTTGAACTTCACAGTGGTCAAGGATGAATCAGTTTAAAAGTTTATTACAAAGCACTCCTCGGAATTTTGAAGGTTGACTCATAATCATCACATTTTGGTTCTTCCTCATCGAAAGAATTCAAGGTGACACTTCATGGTTACAAAGCAAACAAGAACAGCTTTTCCTGGTGGGAATTAAATCAAATGTTAAAAAGAACATGATAAGATCCAAAATCTGAATGGAAGTTTGAGATGAAACCTTGCATCAAAAAATAAAATCATTCCCCTTTGAATAACCCAAATCAGTAAGGTACATGTGACGAAGACAATTCTTCTTCTGCGGTTTGAGGCTGTCATTATTCAATCTTTTTAAGAGTACAACAACTCATTGTATTCAGTTTATGTCTCAGTATCTTTAACCCCCTATAATATGTATCATATCCATCATATCCAATATATCCACCCAGCATACATCACACAACCAATGGAAACAGTATGATGGACTCACACAAGGGCATGACTTTGATGTTAAGTCCAAGGTTGGTTAAAGGTTTTCAAGCCAAGACAGACGATCCAAAGGGAGTGAGCAATAAAGCAGAGTCAAAACTTCTGGCTATGGTCACAACATGGGGAAAACTCACATGTCTGTAAGGCCAGACATACAGTTGTGCTCATAAGTTTACATACCCTGGCAGAATTTGTGATTTTTTTGGCCATTTTTGAGAGAATATGAATGATAAGAGAAAAACTTTGGGGTAAAGCAAAATTTGTATCAAACAACTGTGTTTACTCTTTTTATATCATAAAGGCAACAGACACTACACAAGAAACCATAAATTCTGCCAGGGTAGGTAAACTTATGAGCACATCTGTATACTTACAAACTGAAGCTGATTGGTGCACAGGAAGGCGTGTGGAGTGGTCACGGCCCAATCAGCTGCACTCGATCAGTCAGATTAATCTCTGGAATGAGATTTTGGTCAGCTGTCTGTGTCCTCTCGCATGGTGAAAGCAGATACAGGTCTTTTTTTCATGATTGCGCCACTAGGAAATAGCGTCTTAAAGCACCATGACAACTCTCTGCATGATGTGGACATTTGTAGTACACAGATGAACATTGATTAGCAATAATATTCAATATATAAAACAGCTCTACCAAAAATTATTAAATATCATATGTTGTCATGTCAGAAAGATGACAGAGTACTTCATATTTATGATCAAAGTCTTATTCTCTCACTTCAACTTCTCTGTGTAGGAGTTTGTAAAGGAAACTTTATTGACAGTTGTCAATGCTCTGTCCCGATGTAACACATCCAGTGTGAGCTCGACAGTCGGATCCTACAGTGTAAGCACAAAATTAATGAGCTTTGGTCATGCATCGTACACGATTTACTCGTAAAGTGTACAGTGTATGCCCAGCATTAGAATGATGGAACAAGGCAACACCAGGCATCACACAATGAACTGGCAACCATAGGGAAGACACAGGGGGAGTATATACACAGACATCAGAGGTAACGAGACGCAGGTAGATCTAATTAGGGTGGGGTTGATACACAAGGCGGGAACACAAGGAGGAGGATCTAGAGGACAGGGACATGGGATGTGACAATAATGAAGTGAAGTAAAACCATGATCTTAGATCACTTAACAGAATGTGTCAACAAACAGGAGCGAGATGCCATTCTCCTCATGTAAGGCAGACTACCAAACAGAGATGCATGTTTAACCCTCACATTACACTCAAATGTACTAACATCTTTTATCCTTGGAGTCAGTTTGACCCCAGCAATTTTAAACCTCCAGAAAATTCCTGTTATAGTGACCTCAATATAATCCAAAATAACCAAAACAAATGTGTGTAAAATGTTGATATTTTTTTATGTTTTATACAGCTAAAACAGCCTGGGGTCAAATTGTCCCCAGGGAAATTGGAACATATCAACATTTTAATGGTTTGTTTTCCCAGTTGTCCCCATTGAATTAGGAAAAGTCATGAAATATGAAGCTAAGAAAATTATGTTAATCAATAATTTAGAGACAATAAACATTGAATGGGGTCCAATTGACCCAAAGGATAATAGGAGGGTACGGACTATAACACAAGACAGACACATGAAAGGAAAAACAGACGTGTCAAAAGTGACGTCTAGTCCATGTCTCTTATTTGTTTAAAGCCTTAGGAAAAGCAGGCAAAGAAATACCAAATTAGATTAGTTTTATTTTATTTCTTTCAGTTTCACAGAAGTTGTTGTAGAACATGTATTTCACAACCGATAATGCCACTTCTGATTTATGTGACTTATTTTACTATGACAGCGTAAGATATTTCACAAAAAAACTGCAGCCTCATAGTTTTCATCAAAGATCTCAAATTTGCTCATTCTTACCTTAGTTGACAACTAAACTGATAGAAAACATGAGATTTGGATGAAAGTTCAGACTGAACGGACCTAAAGCTGAGACTTTACTGTTTCCAACTTTGGAATAAGCTCTGGCTGCCTTACTGGGACATAAAGTGACTGTGTTAGCAGCTTTTTATTGAAGGAAATGAAACAGTGTGAAAAAGAGAAGAGGAATCAATCAAAGCATGTGTGATATTAATTTCTTTTGCAGGTTTGTGGCTCAGATGGAAAAACCTACAGCAACGAGTGCGAGCTGAAGAAGGCCAGATGTGAGAAACAAGAGCACTTGTTGATTCAGAATCAGGGACCCTGTACAGGTCGGTACATTACTCCACTCACTGTTACTGTCATTAAAGCACACAGAAGCACCCTCACTAAGACTCATGGTCATTGACATCCCATTTCTCCTCTCATTTCATCCATTGATGGGGTTGTAAAAGTCTGTAGTAGACATAATTCTGTTGTTCCTCTGCTGTAGCCATGAGCTAATGAAATGAGGAAGGTTAAATATGATTTGCTCTTTGTGTAATGTACTCAGGGATGGTTTGACTTGACACACTTGCAGCTTTTCAGCAATGCTCTCATTCTTATTTTGAAACTGACCGGTCCTCTGAGGCTGGCTGCTGAGCAGAGTTTAAAAATCTCTCTCATTGGCTCATGCATGGACTGAGCTGACAGCAATAATGATTCACCCTCCCTGCTCAGACACTCTGACAACTCCAACCATTAAACTTGTCCTCACAAGCATGCTTCTTACCCCCTCAGGAAGGTACTTTACCCCTCTTACTTACATAAAAAAATCTCTTCACATGCAAATGAACGGCACTTTATCGTCCGAAATAGACGTCAGATCAGCGGCTAAGTAGCAAAGGTTAGCCTTCTTCCTCTCCATGCCTGTGAAGGGGTTTTGCTCTGATGCTAGAACAGGCCAGGGGGAGCAGGGCAAAAGGCACTTAAGGGATTTCATGTGATCACTGCAGCCTGTTTGATTCCCCCTGGGTTAAAAATAAAAAAGGAGAAAGGAGAGAGTTGAGGGGAGAGTGCGAAAGAAGGAGCCGCCAGTGTTTTCCCACATCCCTGCAGATTCTTCTCCCCTTCCTGAGCCGGCCTCCTTGGGCACTGACAGTCACGCTTCTCTTCCATCCATGGATAATCGATCCTTTTTTTTGAAGAGCCCTCTATGGCTACTACTGCTCTGGGCTCTCTGTCTCCTGTTGGCAAATGGAAAAACTCAGATCTTGGGGAATTTCACTGCCCTCCACATTAGCTATGTAAAGGAGAAACTTCACTTGACCTCAACTCCACAAACTTATGAGAACATGCCAGCTCTGTGTGACAGAGCAAGAGACCTTTTTCTCAAAGGGTCGGATCAAAGACTGGATGTAAGAAGTGGTCGTAGACTTCTTGTGACACAAGTGATGACATACCCTAAACGTGCATTGTCCCCAGTGACCAGTAGGGGGCGACATCACAGGTTCAGAGGTCAAAGTTTATGCTAGCCAACTGAAAAAGAAGATCCTTATTGCTTGTTTAACTCTTGCATGACATAACATGGTGTAAGTTTAGTTATCTACAATCCTATTGATCAAAGAATGAAGAATAAAGAAAAGCAAGTCTGTAAGTGTGATTGAAAAGTCTCCACTGGAGCTGCTCAGATTTACAACAAGTAAATTGATTGAAGATAAATAAATAAAATCTAAATGTCAAACATCTCCTGGTTCCAGCATCTTAAAGCTCCTGTTAAATACTAGAGTTTAGATGGTTATATAATAGGGATGGGACATGATTTTCAAATGCTTGAATATTCGTTCACTTATAAAAAAAATGGAGGTGTTAATGCTAATATTATTTCATTTTGAAAGTACTATTTTCATCGTTTTCACCAGTGCCTGTTTGTAACACGGTACTCCTACCAGATGGTGGCTATAGAGCATCTTAAAACTGTTTGCTAACCGCATTAAATAACAGGAGAAGAAGAATGCTAACTTCATTGAATAGCGAAAGAAGTCGAAAACATTAGCGACAGTTGGGAATATGTGCGCAGTGCTCTAAGATTCTGAAGCGGAGACTGAGCATGGCTGTGAAATGTTAACATACACGTCACGCTGCTGCGTCACAGAAACACCGACATACAGGTTGAGACAAACGATGCCAGTGCTCGCTGCTAGCAGCACCTCGTCCCGCTCGATTACGAATAATCGCTGAATACATGCCAGTGATAATCGAATGGTATTTTGGATTGAGATGCCCATCCCTATTATAAAACTGACTGAAATTAATATTGATGCCTCTTTATGAGCTAGAACAGCAAACAAAGCTCTCAGCATAGATATTAACTGCTTCTTTGGAGTTATTTCAAAGCCTGACAGCACTACAACGGGGAAGGTGTTGAAGTGAGTAACAGCACGCTGCAGGAACAGCCTTTTTAATTTATCCAAGGCAAAGATTCACACACAGAGAAACACTTGTGTGTTTTAAGAAAGCAGGATGAGATTTGGGGGTTTTTTTTGCCAGTAAGACCTCTTAGACATGTGAAGAAAAAATCCTGTATTACTTTGCCCATGTGGGTCATGAGAAGTTCCTCACATGAGCTTAAATTTGCTGCATTTTGCAGTTATGCATAGAAAGGTCTTGGTTTGAACTGTTTGTCTGACGAATCAGTGATTTAAGAATGTAACTTTGGGTTCAGGAAAACATGAAGAGCATTTTTTTCATTCTTTAAAGATTAAATGGAGAACCAATCAGTTGTAGGGACTTTCTACAGATTCATTGGTAATGGAAAAACTGTTTTGCAGCTCCTTCAATGCAACCTATCATCAAAGATGCCATATATTTTAGATATGGGGACATCTGGCTCTAAAAAACAAAAACAAGATAGCACGGACCAAAATGCCAAACTTCAGGCTTCAAAAGAATCCACAAACCAGGAGTGACTTCTCAATGGCTACATCCACTGTATGTTACATCTTTGGCATGCAATGTGTCATCTGCTGCATGCGTATTATAAAGTATACCTCATACCCTTTACAGCTGCCTCTGATCTCAGTTCTGGGTCAGGGATTCAAGTCAAATATAAAAAGATACTTGTCGGTTTACAAGTGAAGCAGCCCTGTGCAGATGTGCCCTTGCAGGAACTTAAGAGACACATTACGATCACAACAGAGAGAGAGCACAGCAGCAGACCTTGGAAGTGTGAGGGTAATATTGCACGTCACAGCTGAGCTGCATTGTGCCGGACAATGCTCATTGAAGAGGAAAAACCCTTGAAGGGTGGAAGAACATATGAAATTAAAAGTTCTCCTTGTCCTAATAGGCTCGGTACAGATAGCCGTATGGAGCGCTGGAAAGTGGCAAGTTAAATGAACTGTGTCCAAAGCCCATCTCTGGAGTGGGAAAGCACTGGAAAAAGAGCGAGCCGAGTCATCACCATTAGGCTGAGGCTCATATCCACACCAGTAACAGTGTGATTTATGGCCCCGGTATCTCCAGCCTCCAAACTCCAAATGAGCAACACAAGAGAAAGCGATCGAGAGAGGAATAGAGAGAGACAGAGAGAAATAAAAAGGGGAGGGAGAGAATTCTGCTCTCTATCTCTACAACTTTACTTTTCACTGCAAAGCCTGGAGAGAATTTAAACAATGATATTTCTGCCTCGGCCATTACGAAAAAAAAGAGACTCCTCTCCCACCCGCTGTATGTTTTGTTGTTCTTTTCCAATTTCTGGAGAAGCGCCAACTTTTGGGAGCATATTTTGCTGAATGTTTTTCTTTTCTCCGAGCTGTCACGCTAGTTTGAAGGCTGCTGCATCCTTAGACAAAGGAGCTCTCCAACAGGCAGAAAAACTGCTTGGCACATTCCTTCACATTATGCAGCAGGCTTTCTTTTCTCTTTTGGGGAGGGGGAGGTTGTAGGGCAGTAGCGCAATTCGGTAGTATAAGACAAGAACAAATGAAGAGAACATGCCTCCTAGTAGGTGGTAAATGTCAGCTTCTGCACATTCACAAGCGACGCCATTGTTTGTTTGTTTTCATTGGAGGTAATAGCATCATTTTCCCCCTGATTTTGAGCTATTGTGGCGGAAGTAGCAAATAGAATTGTTATCTTGAAGCCGGTTGCCAGCCTCTACACCTCTGCCCCTCGAGCCAATCTCATTGTCGGGAAAAGTTACATGTTGCTCGAGGATTGTATTGTCTGATTCCCCCCCAAACACACCCCCCCACACTAATATAATCATTCAAATGTTGATGTTCTTCTTTCTCTCCTTGTGCCATCTCCCATCTCCCCTCCCTTTTTGTTTCCTCCTCATCAGCAATTTCAGCCAAATCTCTCCCTGAGCCGACAGAACTCCAGCACTGCAGTGAGTCTGTGTACGGCTGCTGCCTCGACAACTTGACGACTGCCCTGGGAGTCGGGCTGGCCGGATGTCCCAGTAAGACCTCCTTGTAGTCCTGCTTTAACCCCTGATAACCTTCTATAACGTCCTCAGTTTGTTTTGCGTGCACAAAAAGATACTATCAGGCTGCTTCAGCATATGGCATATGAGGCTTATTGTCCTTGACTGCAATTACTGTACCAAAGTTGCAGAGTGGAAAACGTTTCATCTTAATCTAAGGAATGATTATGGTAATGTTGCAGCGTATCAACAGAAAAATCTTTCCATCTGATGACAGAGATGGGGGAGAAAATGCTGCATTAAGCTGTTAGCAAAGAGATACAGTATAAATGGGGAAAATGCAGAGTAAGAAATAAGGATATACAGAGATTCACCTAAGAGGGCTTTATCCACTTTTTAGTCATGGAAAAAGGCTTACCTGACTTTTGAGCTAAGTATTAATCTATGACACGGATAGTAAGCAGTATTCAGCCGTTGTAAGGTGTGTTTAAAGGAAGTTAAAAAAGGAACAACCAGTGACATTAATCTTACTCTCTTGTGCTCAGGTACCTGCCAGTGTAACAGCTACGGCTCATACAAAGGGACGTGTGACCCAACCTCCGGTCAGTGCTCCTGTAAGCCGGGTGTCGGGGGGCAGAAATGCGACCGCTGTGAGCCGGGTTTCTGGAACTTCCGTGGCATTGTGACCGAGAACATGAGTGGCTGCACGCGTAAGTATAGATACACACTAATCAAATGTTCCCTTTGGTTATTTAAAACAGTAGGAGCATACATTTGTCCCCATGCTAGATGCTGGTTTGCCTGCAGCATTTGTTCACCTTTCCATCAAGGTTCAGTTCACCCTCAGAGCATCAGAATGTCTTTTCTCACTTAACTCAAGAGGCGTCTATCCGTGCAGAGATTTGTGCTTTTATTTAGTTGTTGGGAGATCTGTTTCTGAGGTTTCAGCTCTGACCTCAATAACTCTACTTTTCATTTTTTCATACAGTCTGATAAAGCCAGAAATCACACACACGTTTTAAAGAGATTTACAAGTAGGCGTCTGTGGCTCAGTGGTAGAGTCAGACTCTCAACTCAAAGGTTGGAGGTTTGATCCTAACTCCCACAGTCCACATGCCAAAGTGTCCTTGGGCAAGACACTGAAACCTAAACTGTTCCCAAGTGGTACAGGCAGCGGTGTGTGAATGGGATCAGTGAACACTGATGGGAACTTTACAAAACAGCCTCTGCCATCAGTGTATGAAAGTGTGAACTGGAGAATGTGATGTATAAATAAAGTCCAATTAACAGTTACAATTAAAGAAACATAAAGACCTTGGAGGCGCTAGTTTGGCTCGGGTAGAGAAGGCATCCCATGTTCAGAGGCTGCAGTCCTCGTCTCAATTGTTAAAGGGTGGATTCTCGATCCTGACGTGACAATTGGAAGAAAAAACAAACAATTCTACACAGACAGATTTCATATTTAGTTTATATTCCAATCAGCTGTAAAAGCATTTTATAATTGAATGAACAAAAATACCTCTAAGAGAGTGTTTTTGTATGATTGGAAGTCTAAAAGAAGTGCAGACAGTTCTCATTAACAACAAATGTTTAATGTACAGATAATCTATAAACAGTGTTTGAGGAAACCAGTCCTCCCTCATCCTCCCTCGTCCTCTCTTCCTGTCAGGACTGTATTGAATGAGCCGCTTTCATTTGTATTCAAGGGAACAACAGTGTCAGGACCCCTTGTTTGTCTCGCTGTAATGCAATATGGCGACCAGCTCGTTTCCCGCCGCTAACATATCACAGGACATAAGCTCCCAAAGCCACAGAGCATTTTCAGTCAACAGCAGGAAGCCTGCAGGTGCCTCACCTGTGGCCTGACCTTAACAAGGTTTACCCTCAGCAAGCAGACAGCGCACTGCACACTAACACCAGGTTCAACAAGAGGGGAGGGAAAAAATAACATCATTGATTCCAGGAACATGATGGGGTTGATGTCCTTCCCTTAGGTTGTTTTTTTGGGGTTTCAGTGACATCTCCTCCTCCGCCTTCTACTCCTCCCTTTTCTGCGTAGGTGGCCCCTGAGGCTGTGAACTATTTCTAATTCTAAGAAATAAGAAGACGTACCTGAACAGGGTTTAGAGCAGCTCAAACACCTTTTCTCCTCTATATAAACCCAACTATTGTTATCATTTCCCCGTCTTTGTCACCTATTGTTGTGTCTTCAGCTAATTAATCCTTCTCTTCCTCTCTTCTTGTCCATGTCAGCGTGTAACTGTGACGCCACAGGCTCAGTCCGGGACGACTGCGAGCAGATGTCAGGTCTGTGTTCCTGCAAGACGGGAGTGAAGGGCATGAAGTGCAACGTGTGTCCAGATGGAAGCAAGATGGGCATGAATGGCTGCGACAAAGGTAATAAGAGAGAGCAGCAAGGCAACTGGTGGAGTGTTAATCTTCCACAGAAAAACACACAGGCATTTTTCTGTTCCGTCTCAGCGTCTCTCTATCACTCTAAAGTGTTTTGCTGTCACTCGTCTGATCCGTGGATCAGCCTCTTAGCAGCCAATTTTTTCTCTGTCTGCTTTTCACATCCATCTGCTTTATTGGCACAGGAAGGAAGTGTCTCTGAGGCAGTTCATCGATAGCGATTAGGAAAATAGTGGAGTGTACGAATAACATCTGCATGACGCATCGCCCATTGATATTTAATTTTCTATAAATCATATGCTACAGTACTTGTTTGTACATCTGCATGAAGACGATTGATTACTTCGATTAATAGAGGAAACAGTCCTGGTGATAGCACAAGATAAAAAAAAAGCAGGTTGAAGGAAAGGTTAGTTCCTGCTGTGGGGGCCTGCAGCTCCTTGATTAAGATGCACCATCAGATATCGACTGGAAGTCAAACACTTAATGAAGCCAGCAGTCCCAGCACAGTGGTGGAGGCGCTCCTCCACACACCCTGCTGAATAAAGAGACAAGGTACTGAGAGGTGGTAGCACATGAAAGCACGAGCCAAAGGGTGGGGGGTACTCTGAGCCTCTATGATGTAGCGACAATGCAAAGACCCCCGCACTCCCAGCCTGGCAGGTGCACGGTGGGCTCCCCAGCTGTAGCTCCTGCTGCGGAAGCTTCAAGGCTTCAAAAGCTCCTTTGGAGAGCTTCAGGGGTGATCTGCTCTGGTCTATGAAAGTATGAATAATTCACACTGTGTGACGTACAGGTAACTACACTACTTTATGACACTGCCACTAAAGTTCTGTGGTTACAAAGGCTAGAAACGGGTCACTCACTTAGAGGAGGAAAACATCTTTTAAACTGTCTCCATCTCCCACTGATTTCACAAAGTGGTGCTGGAGGTGTCTTGGGTCGGGGGCGGGCGCTATAAGAGGAGCTCAGTAGAACCCTCATTAGTGCAAAACCTTGCTGTTTTTGAAACCGCCTAGCAGTGCATACTGATTTGGCTAAAATTTAGTATGTAGTATGTGAACAAGAGCAAAATCTGCAGTATGCCATAACTACCCGGATGTCGTACTGATTCGGGAAAATTTCTCAGTATTCATCGGACCAGTCTCCCTCATGTACTGTTTCCCACAATGCACACCGCTAACGATCCGCGTTTTCTTTTTTCTTTTTCTTTTTTGTGACGGGGGGAACTTACTTTTTAGGTGCTGTGAAAATAATTAAATTCCATATAAACCACTTCTTAACTTTTTAAATCATAAGTGATGCTAAAGAAGCATTTTCTCTATCAGCTTGGCCGTTGTACTTCTGCTTTCCAAAACCGGAAATCCAGTGACGCCTGACCCACTATCCTGCAGGACAGACCAAACAGAACAGTCATACTACAGACTACCTTCAAACGCAGTATGTAGTGTGCAGTACATATGTAGGTAGTATGTAGCAGGCGGTTTCGAAAACAGCCACTATCCCTCTGTGAGCTAATATTGTTCTCACTAGAGAGGTACCAGAACCATTTCCCCATCCTGAAAGTAATTATACAGGAATATATTTTGTAAATGAAACAGATTTACTACAGTGTTGGGAAAGCTTTGATCGCTGACATTTCTCCAGCCTTGACTGAGCTTTCCCTCTCAGACGGCACTGCTCTGATGTTTTTGTTGCTGTTAAGAAGTATTAACCCTAAATGTTTTCATTTCACATCATTCAAACAGTAGTTACATTATTATTCTGTTCAGAGGTTTGTTTTGCAATAAATAATAAACAAATGATGGTATCTCATTTAGTCATCACTAACCGTGTCAAACTGCCCGGCCTCTCTGGTGGATGACTCCACTTATTTGACTCGAAGGAAATTGTGAATGGGTTTATAAATATCTTGGGAGGGCAGCGGATACTGTAACTCTTTCCTGTGACTGGATGTCAGAGCATTCGACTTTTCAATGCTTTTGGGATGTGAAGAGAAATTCAACAAATAAAACAAGAATGCTTCTCATATTTATTTTCTTCCCTGGCTGAAATCGATGGAAGCAAACGTGCTGTAAAACCTTAATAATGCATTCAAAGTGGATATCATAAAACATGTATGCTCCGTTGCTTTAAGCTCTAAGATTATGGAACTGCACAGATTATGATATATCACAAGGTTGTTCTGTCATAGGTCCTGAGGCCCCGACTTCGTGTGAGGAGCTGGTGTGCAACTACGGAGCGTCTTGCATTGAAGTGAACGGCCAAGCTCACTGCGAGTGTCCGTCACCTGACTGCGAGGAGAAAAACAAAACCAAGGTGGGTCCTCTGAACGGTCAGCAATTAAGAAACAAGTAGTGTGATGTTGAAGTTTGCACAAACGTTAACACAGAGACAATATTCAGCAGCCCACAGGGAGCTAACATGTGTTCCCTTCTTCCCTCACTCCGTCTCTGTCACTGTGGAGCAGGTGTGCGGCTCAGATGGGGTGACCTATGCCGACCAGTGCCAGCTGAGGACCATCGCCTGCAGACAGGACAAGGACATCACTGTGCAGCACTTTGGACAGTGCACAGGTGAGTCCTGTCGAAGCCTCCATGTATCACGCGCCCCACAGCCCCAATCAGAAGATAATGAGCGCTGCAGTGGGCCTCATATTATCCTCCTCCTGCTGTTCTCCTCCCATCCATCTCTCTGTCTCTGTCGAGGAAAGTCAAGTCGCAGCAACCTGTATCCAAAAGATAGTGCCTGAATGGAAATATCTGATTTTAAAAGTCAAACTCGTGATTCATGTTCTGGTTGGAAGACCCACGTACAGCTCTATCTGTATTCAAGTCGTCCTTTATCATTGTATTTTATGTTATAATGCCCTTCTCAAGCTCCATGGTTATAATTGTTTGATTACTAATATTAACTTTGTATCACAGCAGCTTAGTCATTGCTGGCCTCATCCTGCTTGTGAGCTGCCAGGTTGGGATAAAATCTTGTGGGTTACTAGAGAAAGATTATATAAGAGTGATATTTTAACACCAGGGGTTGTGCAGTTTGACTGGAGTCTGAGCTTTGACATCCCACAAGATAGCTATGACACTTGCTCTGTGCTTCCTCGTTCCACTGTTGGGATTTGGCTTCGTCTTCAAACCCTCCTGTTGGGAAATGCGTCAATCCTTTTTACGGCGTTGCCAACCTGCCAGGAACAACACGCAGCCTGTGCAGATCAGCGGCTGTAGAGTACATGTGTACTGAGTAAAAAGGTACAGCCCTCGGCCGTGACTTCAGATGCTGATGGACGTTGTTTGGATCGGTGTAATAGATGCCGGGACACAGGCCAAGGCCACGGCTTTCATGTACAGTGAAGTTGTTGCACCGACCGCCAGCTTGCGTCACAGCGGGGTTCAAGAGACGCCGTCAGCAAGCTCAGTAGGGAGGAGGGGAGCCAGCTGTGTGCGTCTGGCCATGAGCCATGGCCAGGTGTCACCAAATTTAAGGTGGAAAAATGCTCATTGACCTGTTTGCTCGGTGGGCTCGGTTCAGGTGACCTAATAATGTTTCACCAAAAGCAGAGTTCTCTTCATGCATTCCTCTCCAGGACTCTTTATCAGACCTAAACTAGGCCATATCCATAGGATGCCAGGTTGCTGACATGGTCCGTGTTGAATTGTAATTGCAGGTACACGGATAAAGAATCCAAATATGCACAGAGAGAGATTGACAAGCTTTGAAAAGTCCCCGAACATCTGGTGATTACAAATTCAGTGCCGTGGGTTACCAGCAAAAGCAGCCAAAATCCACTCTGGTTTCACATTGCTCGGTTGCCTGGCAATAGAGATGTGGGTTGTGTGTAATCCCTCACCTAGCATTGCTGCACACAGAAGGCAAGAACACGTCTCAGGGCGGACTCTTGCTTTCTCTGCGGAGCCCTCAGGGGAGAAAGAGACAGGCGAGCGCTCGGGCCCACCGACAGCCACAGAGGATCTTTTAATTTCTTCTCCCGGATGCGGTCGCACCGCGGGTAGCTGCTCCACCGTGGCTGTCGGCTCGGGGGTTAGATCTCGAGCTCATTTCACGTGTGGCTGGGTGCGAATTAGCATTTGCTCTGCCTCCGCCCCTCACCACGCTGCAGTCCTGCCTGCCCTCCCTCTCACTGTTTACATGCAGAGCTTCCAGACACCCAGCCTCGGCGCTGTGGCATGCTAATGCTCACCAAGCTGCTCTGTGGTGTGACTGCAGAACAGTGCCAAGGGCTTATAGAAATGAATGAATATTGATCCTTTCTTAACATCATTGATCCTTTGCAACTTTTTATTACACCACAGGGTGTGACTTGTGCTGCTGCAGTGTGCTGCTAATGGGCAGGCTAAGAAAGAAATCCTGCAGAAGAACTCCTTCAAATCTTTCTGCTTAAAACTGGGAACTTGCAGCCAGCTCTGATGTTCCCCAGCTTCCTCTGAAGTCTCAGAGCTAAAAGACAGTGCAGCCACAGAGCATAGGGAGGAGTTTCTCCCGCTTCTGTGCTGCGTCTCAGCAGAAGATGAAGCGACATCTGAGAAACTTCACTAAAAAATGCAAGAGCTGCTCAACCAAGCAGCAGAGGGAGGGCGTTTGGACCGCCGAGCGAATTCCGGCGCCAGGGGAAAATGGCCACCAAGTTGGCAATGACCTGCCTCCCCCATATGGTGTTATCACCTGTAGGTTTGGGGCAAATTGGCAATGAATGCCAGCATATGGCTTCAGCAGCCCTCCGCCTGAGTGTTAGGGTTCTGTTCCCGTCACCATCCCTCCTCCCTGTCCTGTGATTTTCTCTCATTATTCACTCCCTCATTCTGCTCCTACTGTTAGCCCTGCCATATTCTCCGTCTGCTAGCTTTGTTAACCAGCTTTTTCTCCCTGATTTAATCCCTTTCCTTTACACTTTTGTTCCATATAATTTTATTCTTCTTAGCCCTTTGGTTCCCTTGTTTTTCCCCTCCAGTCTCCTGTATCCAGATTCCTCCTCCTCCTCCTCCTCCTCCTCAGCCAGCACGGCTGACACCACAAACAATCTTAATAACCACCTTTCAACAATAACTACATGGCTGAGACAAGCAGAGATGACAATGATTTTTTCTCTCTTCATCCTGTGACATAACCGTCCGTTACTCCAGTGAGAACGAAAAAAGCACAAAACAGGCAAATGGAGTGTTAAACCTGATTAAGAGAAGCATCAGCTGAACAGAATGTGCTGCCAGTCTCCCTTTCCTCTTTCAGATGTCTGCTCTTTTCTTTCCTTATCCCATGTCAAGGAGCTCCCTGCTTGAGGTACACACACACCCAAACACACATTAAGCACTTTCCAGGGAGCAAGCGGCCTGATGCTAAGCTTGGCACCTGACTGACAGGTGTAGCCAAGAGGAAAGTCAACGCAGACAGCCATTCTTAGTGATAGCATCACTGCTCCATGCACTCCAAATCTCTCTCTATTCAAATATCTGCTGAGCATTAAGCTGACACCATGTGTCTCCCAGGGTTTACGCCGTCTCAGTGGGTATCACATTTCACACCTGGGTGAATAATTGCCAATCAAATAGGTGATGATAGTGGTGTAATTAAGTCCTACACATAATGTTAGGCAAATCCTAATGAGGTGCAAATCTTAGGTATGGCTTTTTTTTTCTTTATCTTCTGCTCGTTTCACCCACACACTTACATCTATACTCGTGGGGCGTAAAGAAGTAAAGGAAGAACGACAGTATTGTCACGCCTGCTTGCCTCGGCTTAATCTGAAGTGCTCACTTACGTAGCATCTCCCTGCCAGCTCGCTGCTCCCCCTCAGGAGTTTTTGTCCTATTTATCGCTCTTTTTATCGCAGACAGTTTGTCCTTTTGCACCAGAGCTTTTTCGCATTGGTAATGATGGTCTCTTTGCAGAGAGCCTCTTCTCTCCACTCTTCCTCATTTGGAGCCTGTGTAAGCGTGTTTGTGTGGTGAAAGCAGTGTGTTTGTGATGGCGTTGACGGATGCTCGCGCTCTCTGCGAGCAGCAGCCTGCTGCCTTTGAAGCCGGAGTTAAAGCCGGCTTTTTTTGCCCCATTTCTATCAATCATTCATCACCGGAGGCACTTGCTGTTGGTGATTAAAGCTTTGCTACTGGAGGGCAGCATTTGAATATGGATATATAATTCATAGGCATTGGTACAGCTCGCATGCTACACACTATCATGCATATTGTGTATGCCATAAGTGTACACACACACACACACACACACACACCTCATACTGAGCAGTGACATCAACCGTTGTAGTTTAACCCTGTCTGGGCAGCACAACTCATCAGAAGGCACAACATGCTGCACTGAACATAACTCTGCATGCAGAGTTGGTTTATTCCATATTCACTCGGCATATGGATGTAATTTCAGTACTTGAGGTTTTTCAGAAAGAGATTTCTTACTTCTCATTTATAGCAGAGGTTTTAATCAGAGGTGTCTCTCTGCTCAAATGGGAGCTGCTTTTGTGAGTGTGTTTTTAATGTAATTTCATAATGACATTGTTGAGCATCAGGGAGAAGAGTTAGGAGATTACAAAGGACATAATGATTCAGAAAATGTAGAGGTAAGAAGTTCTTGTCAACAGCATGTTGTAATAATCATTAAGGGGCTTTGTTATGCTCCATTAGATGATGATGTCTTCATCTCTTTAGGTGAGATTTCTCAGGTTTTGATGGAGTTAAGTGACGCAGAATCAAACATTTTCATCTTTGCTCAGTCATTCATCCATTCCTTGCTTCCTCCCCTTCCCTCCACCAGAAACCATCTCTGAGCCAGCCGACAGACCCACCCCCAACCCCTTTGCCACCACCGTCGCTGCCACCATCACCACCCCCGCACCTTTCCTCCCTAAAATGGTGTGGGCCATCCCGCCTCCGAGGACGGAGGAGACAGAAGCAACAGAGCAGCCCCCAGCCTCCACCCCCCTTTCAGCCATCACCCACAACAGTGCGCGAGCAAACCACCAACACCCCATCCATTCCAAGCCGCCGCAGTCCACCGCAGCCTCCACCACCTCCTCCCATCGCAGCAGCCCTGCCCCCCCATCCGCCGCCACCTCCTTCGAGGGCTCGGGCAGCGGGGAGCCGAGCGGGGATGACCAGACGGAGGAAGAGGATGAGCCAGAAGAGGAAACAGGTAGCGGTGTCCCAACGGAGGCCAGTGGGGCAGAGGAGCCTGTCGGTAATTCCCTGCTCTTTCACTTCATTACCCATAATGCTTTGAGGGATGTGTGGGTGGGTATGTTCATTTCAGAAAAAAGATCTTGAGTAGACTGGATGAAAGAAGTGGACATAGGTTCCTGGGCTCAAAGGTGAAGCTAGCTTACTGTATTCACGCAGCGGCCATTTTCCTCTGACATATGTTTTCCTGTCACACCTCTGTGTTCCAGGCTGCAGGTCATGTAAATGTAAATAGGAAATAGCTGAAAGCAAACACAACAGATTCATAATGTAAAACAAGGAGGCAATAAAGTTTGAAACACCTTGCTATGGAAGTGGTGGATGCTAACATTCTCTGACATTTTTCAAGCTAATGGGACATCAGATATGTTATTCTAACTCAAAATATGGACTGATGTCTCTCTGCCTTCTTGACTGTACTATATTATCTTTTCAGTTTCTGATTTATAAGGTGAAAGACAATTATTCTAAGACCCAACAGACTATTTAAAACATGGATGTAGTCTCAGTAACATCACCCGTTGGTTTCTGAAGCGGCGTTATGAAGCCAAAAGAAGGTGGCCGCCATATTGGAAATATTTACTCAACCAAACTCTTGCCAATTTATGGCATTATTTAGACTGAATATAATCAAAATAGATGACTTACAAATGTTATTCATTTAACTTTCAGTTGTTCAAATATTCCCTGTAAACGTGTTGATTCTGCAGTAAAAGTGAGCATCTTAACTAGGGCTCCAATGGGGCATCTTCAGCTTTTGGAGACAGCCTCAAGTGGACACTGAAGGAACTGCATGCTTTGGACCTTTTTTTAATACAAGAAGTTTCAGCTTGTAAGATCCCTAACTTTTTGTAGCATGAAATGAAACAACCACGTACATCATTGGAGTCAAACTGATGTCAGAGGAAAATGCCCTCAATGTGAATATGGTGATTGTTGTAGTAACTTGAAATTGTTTCTCATGGCCGGCAGGGGGCACTCCAAAAAAACTGAAAATGACCTTTGTGTATTTCCTTCCTATTAGATTATGATCTTTGTTGTTATTTTCATATTCTCACCGATATGAAATAATGTTTATTTTTTAAATGAACCATTTTAAATTAAAATTGACAATAAAGCAGGGTCTGTACCTGTGATTTACTGTACATGCTGCTAACAGAGGGACCTGGGATAGACCCGGCAATGCCTATTCACCCTCACATCTAAATATGGTCACCTCCAGAACCGTGACACTGTGCTTGCCAGAGTATGAAGCTCAACCACGCCCTCCTCTTATATACAGTCTACTTGTGAGACAGAGTTGTAGTGTTGTACTTGGCTGGCATCATAACATATTCATGCCATCATCTGTTAATTTGAAATTACTGTAACACCAGGTTTATGTATTTGTATGCAAATGTGTTCCTGAGGAGACAAATGTCAAAGGCAGGCAGGCGAGGAAGAGAAATCTTTGTAAACAGATGCTGTTAGTGTCATTTCCACTTACATAAGATGTATATCTCAATTTCAGACAGAAAGGAATGTATTTGCACGGTTCACTGTTGCTACATCACCCATTGCTCTTTTCTCCCATTCCACTGGCGCGCTCGCTCTCAGCAGCTCACAAAACAAACCCAGGCTCTGTAAAATACACTCTGCAGGCCGGATGAAACTGTTGGCCCGAATCTGTGGGTCTCTGGAGCCTGACTTGACAGGCTGATGTGACTTAGAGGTTTGGAGGTGTTTGAGTGTGTGTGGAGGCTGTTGTGTCACATGACTAGTCTCAAATCTTTCTCGACATGCCCTCCTGACTGTAACAGCCGGCTGCGCTTTCTGGGCCTCTGCTCGGACAACAAGGGATGACAGAGACTTTTCTATCAGATCTTTTATTTTTTTTATCTTCCTGTTTTTGTTTTTCACCCATCCATTCACCTCGCCTGACAGCCTGCAGTAACAGGATAGGATTGATGGAACATCGAGCCCCCAATGTGCTCTTCCTCAGCTCTTCCTCCTCCTCCTCCTCCTTCCCTTCCCCTCTCGCTCCTTTTCCACGAGTCTCAGATTTATTCTCTTGTCAGAGGCTGACCAGAGTGCTCGGTGACGCGAGGAGCATGTCTGCCAAGGAGACCTGCTGCCTTGTGTCTGTGCATGTTTATGTGTGTGTATATGTGTGTGTGAATTAATGTGTGCCCGAGCATGTTTGGATATTTTTTACACTGTGTATGCTCTCTGAATACCAGGCCCCATATCAGTCTGTGAGGTGGGTTAGAGGTTTTACAGTCTGGAGTTCAAATCTGCACTAATCTCTCTCTATGAGGTGTGTCTGAAGTTTTTAGATGTACTGTATGTGTCTTATCTTTGTTATGAGTGCTTATACGTGTGTGTGTTATCACCCTCAGCTCATGTCACTGAGTTTGTCCAATTCTAAGAGCACATATCACAGTGTGAGTATATAAATGTAAGAGAGTCAGAGTAGTGCGTTTGTATCCAAACTCTATTGAAATCTGCTCTTATCTGTGTGTGTGAGTGAGTGTGTATGTTTGTGTGTGTATTTATTTGACAGCCCTCATTGCTCCCACTGGAGTCATACAGCGTCCCCATGCTGTTGTGTTCTGCCCTTTTTCCCCCACCAGCACTCTCCTCTTCAGCCGAGCATCTGTAAATCTGCAGACCACACGCCAACAGATGCCCTATAAACCCAGGCCCCTTTCCCCTTTTCCTCCCCCTCCCTCCTCCCTCTCCTCATCTCCTTTGACCGTGAGTCCTTGAGCAGGACGTCCCTCGCCTCTGACGTCTTTACGACTTGTTTAGCCGCTAGCTGTTTGCCTCCACGATTATTTCTAATCTCTGAGCGGCCATAAACTGCCCTGCTTCAACCAAGACACCCCCTCCGCCTGCACCATCATTAGAGGGGACGGAGCCTCGCTGCTGTAGCACACTCTCATTCTTCAGATGGAGAAAGCCCGGCCACTTTTATGTCTTTTATGTCCCAAGATGGCCAGATATACAGTGACCGTAATGCAGACGCTTTCGTGTGCACTTTTTTTTTCCTCTCCGGGAACCTCAAAGGTAGCTGTCAGCCAATCAGCAGCAAGCAGTTATCACATTCCCTCATCATTTAAAGTGCTCCGTGTGTGACATGACTGGCAACAGTGCCCATTATGTGTTCTCTGCAAAATGAGTTCCAGGTGTAGAATCAGTTCCCATGAAAATGCCATATAATCACTTCTGACTGATGCCTCTATCAGCGTCCAATCACAGGTCAGCAAACTGAAAACACACAGCCAGCTGCAGAGGCAAAATGTGAAAAAAACCCACATCATATTGTAGACTATGTTCTTTGCTGTACCTCTCGTCTTCAGAGACTTTTTGGAAATAGCAGCTCCATTCTGGCTCTGTGAGATAAGCTGGCTTAAATTTATGAATTTTCTTAAGCTTAATGAATTATTATATAAGCCCCTCTGTATCACCCTCAGGTCCCACAGTCGCAAGCACCACCGTTCCCACAGTGGAGGACCGGTCAACATGTGACAACACCGAGTACGGCTGCTGCCCCGATGGCAAGACACCATCCAGCACTCCAGAGGGCGCCAACTGCCCCTGTAAGTCCAAATGCCCCTTCATAAACACTTCTCTACACCCTTTGAATACCTCTGAACCTGTTCTTTCATTTTCCCTCCTGTGAGTTGTTACTAAAACATAAGATATGAGAAGAGAGCTGAACTCACTTCAGGATCTGTTCAAAGTTTTTCTTTCATAAAGTGAAACTATGCTCCTGAGGTTAACCATCCATAATGTGGATAGCCTACAGTGAATTAGCATCTACAACAGCACTCAGCTTGCAGGAGGCTCGTGGCAAAATGTGAACTTAGAAATTAACAACAAATACCCTGGTGGTAAGAGTAAACTTGTGTATAATACTAAAAATGTTTTCAACATTGCAGCAAATATTCGTATTTGTTTTCTTTCTGAGAGTGGGTCAGAGAAATGTAGGTGCAGGTTGAGCTCAGCAGTTTAAACCATGCAGCCCGTGTACAGAGGCATGGCCAACACCAACCATCCTCTCAGTCAGGCATAAAAGACCAAAAAATAATCTTACAAAAACAAAAGAAGCATTGCTCTCTCGTGCCTCTGCATTAAGTCTTGAGATGATAACCCGAACTTGGTTTAACTCAAGTCTGGCCCACACTTAATCACAAATCAACAAGTAGGCCCTCCAAGTCTGACGTCCATCTTACTTTATGCTTCACGTTTATTATTGTCGACATCACTGCATTTGTTGTGCTTCCTTCTTCCGTCAGCTTGCTTGCTGATTGGCAGTCATTTTTTGTTCCCCTCACACAACAGGATATCTGATCGTAAATAATGAACATGTTTAACGTTTACTATTTTAAATCAGTGCGGCTCTGATGTTCTTTCGAGCAGATTAGAGAATGTAAAATCGCTCTTAACATACTTCAGACCACAGGAAGATCTGACAAGATAATCTTAAGAACAGTGTGTCCCTGCTTTAGATGCTTAAAAGAAGAAGGTAACAGCACGTTGGTCAGTCTCTCTTTTCAAAGTTAAAAAATAAAGAATTTGTTTTCTTTTAAGGCTCATTAACACTTTGTTTCTCGTCCTTCAACACGACACAAAGAGTCATAAAATCATTTGTTGTTTTTCTGTAGTTATTATTAGAATCCCTGCTGTTTCCTCCTGCTAGAGGTCTTTATGCTAAGGTAATATAATCATATCAAAGCTCCATTAACAGCGAACCAAAGTTTGGTACAATCAGAGCTACACTGCATTTTGCTGAGCCGAGTTGTGTTCTGAAGGTTATCTGTTTGTGATTTTACAAACATTAACGTGATTAAAAATGTCCTTTTCTTCCTCGTGAATCTAAATCTGAGAGCCCCTACAGTTTTATGTTGCTTCACTGTGTTTTATAACGTGTCAGTCTGAAGAGTGGAATCACCAGTTAATAATCCATCATGTTTTATAAATACATGCCCATATTGAATGCAGAAGCACTGCACAGATTGCATGTCTCTTTTTCTCCTAACTTATCTCTCATTCTCAATTTATTGTTGATGCATTGAAAACCAACACTCTATTTTTCTGGTTTAATGTTTACTCCGGGAATAGTGATATTGTGCCATCTGTCTTAAACAACCACACGAACAGGTGGTATTTTTTTTCTTCAGCGGTGCGTGCATGAATCACCACCCTCTTATGTAAATTATAAAAATGGCAGGTGGCAGGAAATAAAAAAAAATCAGAAACAGTGAAACCTAAACTCTGACCTCAGTAAACCGTGTTGATGAAATGTGCTCGTCTGGACAGAGTGACCCTGATATTAGTCTTTTCCTGCCTGATCTCAGGGGAACTTCATTTTCTTTCCTCCAGAATTTAAATGAAGTTTGGTTTGACGCAGCAGTCAGTATCAAAATTTAGTGTCCCTATGCGGTGGTTTCTAAAGAACCATCCACACCTCTTCTCTCTCCTCTTGTTTCTTACTTTACTTACTTTCCACTCCTCTTAATCTTTCTTTGCTCTTTTTATTTACCCTCCTTGCACACTCATTTTTCTCTTTATCAGTCACTGCCACTGTTTGGTATCTCCCTTTGGAGCTATATCTCACTCCTTTCTCTCCTTCAACTCAGTCAATCTGAATCCAGTCTTGCATCAGTTCATTTCTCTCTGGAGTTGAACGGGGGAGAGAGTGGAGAGACTACCAGAGGCCGACGAGCGGCATTGTACCAATCAGTGCCTTCTGCCAGACTTGGTTCATAAAGATAAAGGGCTTCTTTCTCCCCTTTGCCTCCCTATCTCTCTCTCCCTTCATCCCTCAGTTGAAATCTGCTCTCTATTTTGTCCCGGCGGTGTTAGTCTGACTGATTGTGAAAGGGGGGATTCTCTCCGGCTCCCTTGGGAGCTCCAGGTCATGACTTGAAAGAGCTGAGGCCACAAATTAGTGTGCGCAGTTGCATTTCTGCCGTGTTGAAGGTCCCAAAGCCCTCTAATGAACCAGCAGCGTTCACAGCCACACGATCCACAACATGATCTGAAGATATGATGCCACCTTTGGTCTAACGCGGCTTTATGCCATTTATTTCTTTCACTGAGCTGATAGCCAAACACGGAGCGCCATATCTGTTCATGCTGGATTTGATGACCTGTGGCCTAAAATCCACGTGTCAATAGAAACATGGGCTGCACAGACACCTGTGACAGGCTCTCTGTAAGACAACAGTTGTAACAAATCCTCCACAGGTTGTAAATATTTATCTTTGCGAACAATGACAGCACACCGCCGATCAATACTTCATTCAGCTCAAGTGTTACCAATAAAAGCAGGCAGCGCAATAGGTGGATCGATTCGCCGGATCTTTTTCTCCTGAGGAGGGCTCAGCCGATCCTCCGCTCATTAGAAGTGAAATGACATGTCACATATACTGGAATATCAATCCTTTTCATTTTGCCGTTCAATTTATCGACACCAAGGCAGTCGTCTCGAGCTGAAAGGGACTAATTGTTGGCTGGTCTAATCCTCAGATCGTGAAGCGACTCAAGGTTGGGTCCACGTTTTCACACACTCCAAGAGATCCATGAAACCTTTTTGTGTGCTGTTATAAAGCTCCATAGTGGATGTCAGAGCTCGGCTGAGGATGTATTAAAGGGTCGGCTCACTTAAATTAGAATTTGAGATTTGAATAGTCTCCAAAGTGAATCCAATAGACTATCTGTGTTTATTTTTCCTGGACTTGAGCTGATATGAAAACTTATTTCACATTAAGGCTGTTACAGAGCAGTAGAGCTGCAAATTAAAGCTATCTTCATTATTGATTACCTGCTAGATGTTTTTAAAAGTAATCTGTTCATTATTTAGTCAACAAAATATGTAAAATCATTTGAAAACTCACTTTCAAATATCCCAGATCCCAAAGTGACATCTTTAAATTTAAAAATTATATCTCATTGACATTTCTAAACCTTAACGCTTAGAAAAAAGAAAGTGAATCTTTATTTTAAAGAAGCTAATTCAAGCAAATGTCTGACATTTATGATAATTACAAATCTTCAATGGACTCACTGAAGAGTCAGTCAAATGTTTGTGTCTCTTGAATGTAAAAACAACATGATTAGATTTGATAGCACCACATAGATACTCCAGCAAAGCATGTTTGAATTATTCCGATGACAATACTCAGATCTGTCTGCAGCACATGTTGCAGAGCATCCAGACAGTGGTGCACAGCAGGATACGTTAACAATAGATGATAATGTGACATATTTTCTACATGTATCCTTTGCAGCAGGGATTCCCAAACTTTTCAGCCCATGACCCCCAAAATATAGACACCAAAGACTCGCGACCCCCACTGTCCCTCAAAGTGATTTAATGTGGCTTCATTTAGCTGGTCTGCAGAAAATTATCCTATATGAGCATGTGTCTGTGTTTCCTGTGCTGTCATGAATTAACCTACTGCTACTGATGCTTTTGATAATTAACTGTTCACTAACCCTAAACTTAGGAGTCATCTGGCAAAAAGAAAGGCAGAAAACTCATTGCATTTTCTATTTTCAAGGTTTTATTATGAGTTTAGCTACTATTTTTTTTACTATAATGGGTAAAATGTACTAATTTTAGATTTAAAATAAAAAAAAACATTCTGGAAGACATCTCACGACCCCCCAATTGTGCCTCGCGACACCCCAGGGGATTCCAACCCACACTAAGACTCAGGATGAATCAGACATGGTATCACCACATACTGTAGTTACTCCAGCACAGCATGCACCTACTCCTCAGCTTGTAATACTCAGTCTCTGTCTGCAGCACGTCACAGCACAGCAGACAGAAGTTCACAACAGAAAAGATTAATGTTACATCTTTTTCAGTGAAGTTATTTGTCTGACAAAGGAGGAGTTTGAGCCTCTTTATATCATCATGTCACAGAAAAATGAGTCAATCAATTTTTATTTACAAAGCGTCAACTCCTAACAAAAGTTATCTCAAGACACTTTACAACAAAAGCAGGTCTAGACTGCTCCCTTTGTTTTATTATTTATAAAAGTCAGAGCATAATCCTGATAAAAACATTTACCATATCAGCTGTTATAGAAGTTCTTCTTCTTAAATCTGTTCAGATATGAGTCACAAAAATCCACATAAATAGGGCTTTAATGTTCCTATCGGGGAACTAAAGGGTTCCTATGCTGGTTCCCCTGCCCTAATGCGTTGTTAAAGTCACTGTCGGCTGTCCATATGTTACACTTAAACAAGGCACTACTGCTCCTATGACATCAAAAATAATGACCAGCAACTCTCATATGAAACTTAATGGCACACTGAGCTCCAACTACTGTAAACTCTTCCATATGCCAGTGTGAGTCGGACAAATCCATTACATTTTACAGTTCACCGGAATCAGATAGTCAAATAGCTCTTTCCCTCCTTTTATCACTCCTTTTCTTTCTCTCTTTTTATGTCCGTCACAGCAGTGGGCTGGAAAATCACTCCCTCTGATGTTTGTCTTCTTGCAGATTAAAAGTCAGATCTCCCTCGCGGTCCCCTCTCTTTCTTTATCCCCTCCTTCTCTCTTATCGGCTAAACCTCCCCCATTTGCTTCTGTTTTATGGGCTGCCGTCACGTCTGAATCGATGTGTGCTTCCCTGTGAAAGTACTGTAAAGACAAAGAGGGGCGAGACGGAGAGAACGTGAGCGAGGCAGGGAGCGTGAAGGCAGTGGCTGCTGTCCTTTTCCTGCAATTTTAACCAGGCTGTGTCAGTCACCGGTCCAACGGCATTAAAGAGACAATTACGGCTATCTTTCACGATAATCATACAAGTGCTCTTCCCGTTCTCCCTGGCGTTGCTCAGGCAGGGGCAGCCATGATTGATTTGGGCAATTTGTTCTGCTGATTACGAGCGGTACGGAAGTCTGGCATCAGCGCCTCACATGCTCCTCTGTTCTTCACCTCACACACAAACACAAAAACACACACACTCCACTTTCAGCTTTATTTCAAGCTCGCTCCTCTCCTGGAGAAAGCGTATCAAGAGTTGATAAATGTCGGACAACATAACCCCCAAGGTTGCACAGGGAGGCTTTCTCTTTGCTGAAGGAGGCACTTCTTGAGAGAGCCTGTGGGATGCCTCCTCTTAAATGTGTGTGTTGTTTCTCCTTCTTTCTGTGTGTGTGTCTAACTTGTTGTCTTTCTACCCAGCCCTCCATGCCTTGGCCAGCTTTTGGGACGAGTCTGGTAAAATTGGCCCATTTTTCCACCTTCCCTTCCCTCCCTCTCTGTCCCTCTCCTCCCTCTCTGTCATACCTCACAGTCCACCTCTTTCACACCACCACCTCCACCACCAAGTCCTCCTTAACGGCCAAACTCCTGCCCTTTATAAACCCACACATGAACAGCAGCAAACTCACTAACCTCCCCCTGTCAAACACACACAAACACACAATCCATCACTAACACCAAACTGGCACAACCCCAGAACGAGCACTGTGTGAAGGCAGCGGGATGTGAGTGATAGAAGAAGACTTTGAGCCCTGTTGTTTCCTTGTTACATCTTCTTTTCTCTCCCTGCAGCAACCATGAAGTTCAGCGGTTTCCTGCACTTGGATCAGGTGGAGGGTCAGGAGATCTTCTACACCCCAGAGATGGAGGACCCCAAGTCGGAGCTGTTTGGAGAGACGGCCCGCAGCATTGAGAGCGCTGTAAGTCTCTGTAGGAGCTAGTAGTGTTTGGAATTAAGTACAAGCAGCAATGATGATATGTATTTACTAAATCTGCTGTAAAAATGATATCAGATATTAACTCTTTAATTGAGTTTGTTTACATTTAAACATCAGCATCCAATGTTCAATCTGTCTCAATCTTCTTAGAGGTTAGATGTTGATCTAAAGTTGAACCATAAGAGCTCTAGAAAACACTTCTTCTTCATTTGAGTGTTATACCCTCAGCTCTTTATGAGCGCTTGTTCAAAACAACTTGAGATAATTCAAATATTTCATGTAGTGTTGATTCTGCTAAACACTTCTGACCATATCAGTCGTGTTTTTCTTGGATGAAGACTGCATTTACCATGAGCACCATCACCCACTGTAGTAAAGATGTGGCTCCTGCCAAAGCCTGCATTTGTTGAGGAAGAAAGAACAAAATTCCTCTTCCTAATGTGAGCAGGGTGTATTTGCTAAAAGAAGTTTATTATGAAAGCATAAGTCATATTCTGGTGCTCTGAAGTGTCCAACAAACTTAACTAGTACATCTTTAAGGCTACTGACTCATTTGACTAATTCCATGTTCGGAATTAGTCGGACAGATTGGCTGCTCCTCTGCAAATGTTCCACAGTCTCACTTTGAATTTTACATTTCCACTAGAATCTTCATGTCAGGAGTGGAAAAGCTTCTGAGACAAGATTCAAACCATCATGAGACACTAAAACTCATCACTGAGAGCCAGACTAATCTAATTCTTTGAGCTTCTTCAGGCGGGCTCAGCGCGGCTTCATTGCAGGCTCTAACACCCCCTGAAGCTGCTGAGTAATATTCCTCCATGCTGGGCTGCAGTGATTTTTCTGGTTCAACATCTGATGGAAAAATAAGATTGCTCAAACATGTATGTACTGACTGCAGTCAGAAAGGAACATGCGTCACATCAGAGGGAGACAACACAGCCAGGCTGCTATTTGATTTTTAATGAGAGGAGGATTCTGGAAACACGTTCCATGAGGAGACCTTCAAGAGGGAGAGAAAGATCACAGCAACCTCCTGTTTGAGTTATTTTCTCAAGCATTTAACAAAATTAAGAAAATTAACCTAAACATTTCCACACTACGCATTATATCATGTCTGGTTAGATACTGGTTATTCCCTCCTGTAAAACCTTGCGCTCCCTGTTCTAGATGAATACACTGACATTAACAAGTTGTATCTAAGATTTTTACCGTTTCCACTCCACACCTTATGGAATAAATATAAAAGTTTCAGGAATTAGTTGAACCCTCAGGTGTGATCAGGGAATCAGAGCTGGAAACACATAATAATGTCAATTCAGGTCTTATTTTATATATTTTGCCAGTAGCTATGGTATAAAACAGGATAATGCCCTTCAAGTTGTCCATCAACAAAAATGAAAGGCCTCCATATGGTCCATTACTTTGTGAAAACAGAAGTAGCCTTGGACATAATCCCTTACTTTGTTTGGAATTTTAACAGAACTAGATTTGTGTTTTTAAAGCCAATTAATGGATTCTGGTTCAAGGGCTGAGTTATTTTGAAGTCTCAAATAAAAAGCATCAAAAACAGACCGCTTTGAGCAGTTTTACAAAAACTCATTTGTTTGCTCAGAACTTCACAGAACCCAGACGCTGCATCTCGGCGCTGTTAATTAATATGTTCAAGATATTTGTTAAACCAAGTCCCTGTGTTAAGGATGAGTCTAATACTTTTAGACGCTCATGATGCCAGCCGCTCGTAACCGGAGCAGTCCCAGGCCACTGAGCGCATGCAGTAATCGCAGTTCGCCCTGGTGGACTCACCCAGGTCACATATCTCCTCTGAGGAGCTCAGACCTTTGAACAGACGTCTCTGTTGTCAAGCCAGGGACTCGCTCCTCTGATGAAATGGGGACGTGTGTGTGTATTTGTGTGTGTCGGCATACACAGTACCCGTCTACCAGCTGTTGAATCGGTGTCACATGCCCCCACTGGGACCTAATCTACTACCTCGCAGCGGTTTGTGTGTGTGTGTGTGTGTGTGTGTGTGTGTGTCTCGTTAACTCTCTTAGCCCGTGTGTCTCTGAAGCCTGGTGTGCCTCTTGACAGAAGCCACCCCCTTGCTCTTCATCTCCCAACACACACAGTATGTAGGCTTCATAGATACACAGGATTCAGCCGCAAGACACTTCTTTTGCAACGCAGCAACCTGTTACAATTAGCCGATGAATTAGTTAGAGAAGAAGAAGGAGGGGAAGGAAACATCAGGAGGTTTTTTTAGGCCAGCACGTCCACAGGAGAGTTTAACCGCCACCATAAGCCGGCTTTAGAGGATTTTCTTTGTGACCTTTTACACCTCAACCCACAAATTATAGACTTTTTCCTGAAGGAAATAATCTCCATCCTCCAACTGAGCGGAGTAAACAAAATCATCTGTATCAAGGACCAATTGGACAGCATTTTTACATTGCTCATGTATAAAAATACCATGATATGCAGTGTGGTGTGGGTCAAAACTTCTCATAAGTGGGAATTTCATGTACAATGACTGGCTTTAGTGCGATGCAGATTGGCCGTGTGGAGAAGCGCTGAGTAGAGACAATAAGAAGCCACTTAGACAATGCTCCAGTGAAGTGGGTTAGCAGGCCCAGTGGCTCCTGTGAATGTAAACACCAGCTGAAGAGAGGCAGAGGATTTTTCTGCCGTTTTCTGTGGCTTTCAAACGCAGGAATCTTGCTGACATGAACAGAATTAAGCGGAAACACCAAGAATCTGTGAGCTCTTGCAGAAAAATTGGCCCAATTCCTTGATAAAATATTTAGGGGTAAATTTGGCTAAAGGCAGCTGAAGTCTCACTGCTGTTCTCTCAGTGTTAGCTCAAGAAATATTTAAGTCAAACCTCCCTCGGGAGCTCTTCTGGCAGTTACAACTTGTCCACAGCGATCAGGAGCACATGTCAGGGTACACCACGGCATTTATCTGAGCTACTCCCGCAAACTTGTCCCCATAATTAATGCCACGGCTGCAGCTAAATGTCAATTTGTGCTCCCACTCCAGATACGTTTCCTTTTTCTGCAGCCCAATTTGAGAGGCAGTCTTTCTTCCTCGCAGATGCAGTGCGGTCTTCAGGAATTGGACTCTCTGTTATGATAGCATGGAGCTCATTACCAGCCTCATTTATCAACTATCTCTCTGTGTTCTCTCCTCCCACTCTCTCTCCCCCTCTCTCTCTCTTTTGTCAGCTCAATGAGTTGTTCAGGAAGTCGGAGGTGCGCAAAGACTTTATGAGCGTTCGTGTCCGCACCCTGGCTCCCAGCAATTCCATCCTCGCCTTTGTGGAGGCGCACTTCAAACCAGGTGAGAGATCTTTAAAGGGAGCCGGAGATGAAAAAAAGAAGGATGGTGATTAAGGAGTGTAGGCAACAGACACATGTGGTTGGAATTTGTCATAGTTAGTTCTTCTTTGTCTTTAAGAAAGAATGAAATCTCCAAAATGACTTACTAGACTAAAATGAAATTGGGATTTCGAAGACCTAATTAGTTTTCATGCAGAATAAGCTGCCATATCAGCATTTTTTAAGCTCTTTACATTTTAAATCAGAACTCTTGGACTGTAAGGAGGAGAAGCAAAATGAGTTCTCTGAAGTCCCCGGTCCAGTCGTCTGTTCTCCTGAAGTTTCTATAAGTTTCCTCCCCTTTGGCTCACGCATTTAATGCTTCCTTCACTAAGATTATAAATCACATTTTGGATCATGTATGAAAAATAGCACACACTTCTTATAAAACTGAAAGCTGGCAATAATAATGAAACATTTAACAGTTGAAATAACCTGCAATCCGTTGAATGGATGATAACTCTGTTTCTGGTCAAACCTTCATTCTGTTTCAGTAACATACACACTCAGTTTAAGACAATCTTTCCCAGCTTACCATCTTCAGACACAACACTCTGTGAGATCGTGTGACTTGGCTGTTTGATAGTTGTTTAATGTCTTTGATGCATTGTTAACCATTTTTTCCAATAAGGCATCATCATTTCACTTCAGTTGATCATTAACTTGTCTTACTTTTGTGCAACTTGCAGGCAATGTGTTATATTGCAAACATGTACCAAGGGTTAGGACAGGATAGGATGGTATAGGTGCATGTTGTCAAAGCCACCTCTTCCTGTCATAGCCCCCCACCATTGGTTGTGCATGAGGGAAATGATTTATCCACCAAGTATGTGTAGATGTCAGCATGGACTTTTGAGCTCATTTAGTGACATCAAAGTTACCACTTGTAAAGTTAGGAGACACTGGGAGCCATATTGTTGTTGTTGTTGACCTGTTCAACCATCAGTTGTGTGTAGTCCTGGCTTTGCAGAGTGGGAGTCATCCCTATGTTCCCACAGCCCTATGTTCCTACATTTGTAGGACATTTTCAAAATTAGGTCTTGTGCTCCTACATTTCACAACAATTTAAGCCCTATCCTCCCACAAGATTTTTTGGAAGCACTTTATAGTACATATAAATGCATGAATGAATGAGTAATTTTATTTCGATCAGCAGAAATCGTGACCATCATTACAAGAAAAAATAAAATAGGCTGATTGAAAAAGGTTTTGCGGCTGAAATAGAGCTTATAGATGCCGAAATGTGGGAACACAGGGCTGTGGGAACAAGGCACCCGCAGAGTTTAGAACTTCATAGTTTTCAGATGCAAGAAGTGTAAAGCTAGGGTGAGAGGAAGTAGTGCCTGCTGGGCAAGGATGGGAAATCCTCCACTATCCATGTCAGGGATTCTCCAACTTTCACCCCCCTGGCACCATAAGGCTGAGTCACTGTTGGCCTCAGCCATGAGAGGTACACTCTTTACAGATAAGTGGTGTCTTATATCCAGGTCAATACAGTAAATATACCTGCTGATAACCATTCAGACTGGTCCTATACAGGTGTAGTGTATTGATGGGGTTACTTAGTAATGACGCCTCTCTTTGAAATTGCCTCTTTTTGTCCTTGTGCCAAAGATGAGCTGGTTTAAATTCATGCCAAAGACTATCATTGTTGTTTTTGCTGTTCTGAGGCAGATAAAGGTTAAAAACTGCCAAAACATTTCTATTAATAAAACAACAAATTTGAAGAATTGTGCGTCCTTGGCAGAGCTTTGTGCTCTTTGAGTGCTTTCTATTTATTCTGTTTGGCCCATTATATTTGGAAGCACTAAATGTTTTTTCCTCGTTAGTTGTTTTCTTTAATTTTCTTCTCAATGCCAGTTTAATCAGTTGCTCGCAATAGTTTAGCACTGTGTTTTAAAAACACACATCGTAAAAAGGTTTTCTACCTCTACTTGGATGAGCTGTTGTGATTCAGTGGAGACAGGAAGGTTCCTACAGGAGAGTGAGGGAGAGATTGTTGAGTTTTTACAGCTTGAGCTACATTTGTGATAATAAGGAAAAAACATGGAGGCTGCTGTTACTCTGACGTTGACTGACAAGTGTTTAATTTGTCAACAATACTGAAAAACAACTGCAAGAGAGTAACTTGTTATTTCTTGGTTGGTTTACGGTTGTTGTTAAATCATTAACAGTATGTTCACATAACTATACTGTCAATCAAGAAAAATATCCACAGTGTAACTGTATGAAAACAGCTCTGAATTATACAGTTCATACCTCGACTGGGTCTTTAAGTTCCTTTTGTCCTTTCATGTTTTTATGAGCATTGTATAGCGACTTCATACCCTTCATACGGGGCGAGGGCTGCCGTTAAACGACGCTCCTCCATGGCCAGTAAGGCGAACATCTGCGGTACACGTTATGAGAACAATTCATCTGGAAAAAAGCCGGACAAGCGGATGGAGGACAAGTGCTCCACGGAGACCCTCCACATGTCATACACAGGGCTCTCTGATATATTCATAGTGCCCAAACAGAGGCTCGAATCCTGTTTTTGCTTTTGAGTGCTCTTTAGAGGTCTCACCCTGAGTGGTTCCACCTCTTGTTTATTGTAGACACAAAGAACACAGTGGAGGACATCGAAGGAGCCCTGCTCAAACAGCTGAAGGCCTCCAAAGACACCAGCATCGCCGTGAAGAAGCCAGAGGACGAGAATATCCGCTTCACCAATTATGGTAATGTAATGTAGACAATACAGTGTGGACTTAGCAGGAGTGAGTGGGGATTAATAAAATGAAAAAGGGGTCGTATTATATTCATAAGGTTATTTATGAAATGTTTAACAGGTCTTCAAGGGGAAGCTCTCATTTTTAAATGTCTTTCTTTGTCTAATTTCCATCCCTCTCACCGGTACTGTGAACAGGCCTCTCACCCATCTTCACCACCACAACCACCACCACCACAGCCTCAGTCACCACAGCTGCTGCCACTACAGATGCCCCAACCACCACCACAACCACCACCAGGCCTCCCCCAACCACCGCCTACTTCACCCGCCGGCCTTACAACAGCAGGAGGATCACCACGACTGCAGTGCCAGTCACTACTACCCGACCCATCAACACAAAAACAGAAGCTGTCCGCACGACACCGCCGCCTCCAGCCACCACCACCGCCCACATCAGAGGCAGGCCGCACCACAGGGGTCAGAAGCCATGCAGCTCCCACCCCTGTCTCCACGGGGGCACCTGTGAGGACGAAGGCAGCGACTTCAGCTGCAAGTGTCCCGCCGGGCGAGGAGGATCTGTGTGTGAGAAGGGTAAGCTGGATCTATCACCTCTCTGTTTTACCTCCTTCATAAAAGTTTAAAAGTGTGAGATTATTTTAAACTCAAAACAGAAAATGAGCCAGAACAGACTAACCCTATAATTATTGTTATTATTACAATTAGCAATTTCAAAGCAACGAGCAAAGACTGAAATGAACTGTGATTTTACAGCACCCAAGAGGGTTCAAGGCTCTTCACTTTGCTTTGTGTCAATCACGCTTTTAAGGTGCTCTTTAATCACTGCTTACCACATCCGCCAGTGCTTTAATATATTCATGAAGGAGGAAAAATACACCATTATAATAAATCAAGTATTAAAGGTATGTTTAATTGAACAGAACTTTTTAAAAGGCTGTTAAACTCTTGTTTCATCTAATTAGCTGTGAAAAGAAGCTACAGAGTTTTTTATGGCCAGAGACTATGTGGAAATGTACGCCATAAGTGTTCACCGACTGTGGAGCCAAAAGATGTAGAGCTCCCCCTGCTGAGTGGCTGCGTTATAGGTCATAAGCCCCGCCTCCCTCATGTAAACAGATGGAACATGGGTCACATTACAAAAGTAAAATCAAGTCAATTATTTTTATAGATTTAAGTCCAAGTTTTCATGTTTCTGAGAAGTTTGGATATTTTATTTTGAAAAGATGATTGATTTACAGCTCTGTTGAGGAATGAGTCTCCTGCAGCGTTCAGAACCAGATACTCAGAGTAGAGTAGGAACAGCGAGATAAGACTAACTCAAGAGTTATTGAACTTTCAAACCCAGAAGAGAACAGGATCCAGGTTTCAGTAAAACTTGAGAACTTTCATTGAGGTGCGATTGAGTCACCATCTGCTCCTGATCTTCAAACTTATCCATGACTCAGACAGTTTCAACACCTCAAAGTGAGCAACTGCTGAGCCGCTCACCAAAGGCAACACAGAGTCCAATCAGCACCGCAGAGAAAATCTGAAATCAAGGAGAAGTTCTCTGGTAGCACAACTCTTTTGTTACCTCCCTCTTACCCTACTTTGGGACTTTTGGGGATGAGGAGCAACCTCACGCAGCTGCATCTTAGGATAATTGACAGTAATTGCTTTGATGGGGATTAGCTGGTGAGAATCAGTGTGTATCTTTCAGTTAGAGTGGCTAAATGAAACACACACAAGCTACACACCAGCCCCCCCTCAGATCAATCAAGTCATTAGAAAAGAGGCAGCTCATCAGCTGCCATTCTCCTCAGAGAGACGGACAGAAAGACAGATGGACGAAGAGAAAAGGAGCCCGGGGGAGAAAATGGATGATAATAATCATAATTGTCTCGTGGCGGAAAAACAAAGGTTTCCCTGTGTGTGTGTGTGTTGTGAGCAGGAGTGCGTGAATGTGTGTGACATGAGGGTGGGTCTTTTCTGGATCTGTTCCTTTTGATAAATTCATCAGAAAAACATCCGTCCTGAAATCAAGTGACAGAAAGGCTCATTTCTCTGTCATCAAGAGCCAGCGACACACTACCTCCGCTCACACTTAATTATGCACATTAAACGTCTAGTCTGCTGTGATAAAGGGAAGTCATGTAGTAATGGCAGGGTTGTTGTCTTTATTCCTCCACAGTGATACATTACTTCATCCCCTCATTCGGAGGACAGTCGTACCTGGCTTTCCAGACAATGAGTGCCTATCACACAGTCCGCATCGCCATGGAGTTCAGGGCCTCAGAGATGACCGGCATCCTGCTCTACAACGGCCAGGAGGGCAAGAAGGACTTTATCTCTCTGTCCCTGGTCAACGGCAAAGTGGAACTCAAGTAAGTGTGATTAGATTGAAGAAGTGCAGCGACCTTTACTGCTGTTGATTTTGCTGCTTTTGCTTGATTACATTTGATGAAACCCAAACGATCCCCCCGGGGAAACATGGTCATTGCAGCAGCAGCAGCCGAGAGAGGATGTAGATAAGAATAAAACAAACACAGAGCAGCGGAGATAATGAGGCAAATAATTACAGCAAGGAAACATGTTGCAAACACCACGGCCAGAAAATAAATAAAATCACAGAAGCTTTCTGACAGATTTTCAGGTTGCAGCGATGAAGGAACGCTTTCAGAATGTGTTCAAACTTGTAAAGAGGCTGTTAGCATGATGACGTCTGCAGATGGTCGGAACATATGGACAGAAATATGTGTAGCATGTCCAAATTTAGCATTTCATAGGCTGGTTTTAGTTTCATACAAACACAATGAGGTTTATGTAAATACACAATGTATTTACAGATGGATGCAATGAAATACGTAGAAAAAAAAAACATTAATGAATATTCTATTCTGTTTTGTCAGGATGGAAAAAAACATTGTATAGAAACATATTTACACAGGGGTTACAGAGTTATGTGTTTTTTACAATTAGAGCATATACTTTCATGGTTAACTGTATCACTGCAGCCTGTGGATAAGCAGATCTTTATGGAGGTGATAGAATTTTAGCAGCATTATTGTTATAAAACTTTGATGATGCATCATTCATTTAAAAAGTGATATACCATTTGAAGGTAAACAGTAATATATGTACATTTTATTCATTAGGCCAATATCTTTTTTTTGCCTTTTGGATGGATTGTAAAGGTGCAGTGTGTAGTTTTTTGCAGAATTAAGCAGAAGTAATGAGGTAGAAACAAGCAGCAACCTCCAGTTTGAAAATATGAAGCCCATGCGGAAGTGTTATAAACTGCAGTTCATCGAGAATCCGCTTGAAGCTGGCTGCAGAAACAGCTGCAGAAACACCGGAAACCACATTCCAAAAAGACGATCTTTACAGCAGAAATAAACATATTTACGGTCTGGTTCAAAAAACGGCTTGGCTCTAAGTAGCTAATTTCTCTATCTTCACACGCTGTACGGGGGTCAATTTTTTTCTAACACGACGGCTGATAACTTGCTTCCAAACAGCTCTCAGGAACAGATACTATGTCCATTATTTATACAGTCTATGGTTAGAAATGGAGCATGATATTCATAAATATGTTTCAATTAACGTAGAATCACCTGAATATGAAAATAGAATGTAGTAAAAGTAATAATAGAATGAGCCTCTTATATCTACATAGCAGCAGTTCCCCTTCCATGGAGGCTGCCATCTTGCACCGGCATGTCTCTACAGCAGCACAGAACGTACAAACTAGTAACACATGCGCCTTTGTTTTTTTATGTACTTATGATGTCGAAATATAGGATCATACTTTTCGTACATCACAGGACCTTCTTTTCCTCAAAAGCCACCATCTCTTCACTGATATGAGGGGCGAGCAAGGGTGTGTTATATTCTAAAATCTGACAGCCATCACTTAATATTCCAAATTATATGCACTGTACCTTTAATGTCTAAGAAAGCAACAATGTAAGTGTGTGTGTGCATAGGCCATTTAAAAAAAGAAACATTTAAAGTGAGTTAGTTTCCTGACTTTAAGTCTGTACTGTAAGTTTGACTCCAAAAAGACCGGATCCCACGCTTTTAAATCCCGTAATGCACCTCTGTAGTGTGTTTAGTCTGGCTGGTAAGCACCTACATCCTTCACTCTCCATCACTCTGCACCCATAATCTCTGTTTGAGATTTGCAGACCGACAGACTGACTAACCATCACTTCTTGTCAACATTTAAATTCATATGTCGCTCCTAAAGGATCTACATAAAACAAGATTCAAACATAATGCTTTTGAAGGCTGGTATCACCTTTGGACTCGGATGTCTGACTGTAAAGAAAAGTTTCATCGCTCTCTTTAAATTGGACTGACAGAAACTTAAGGAAACACTTAGTATTCATGTCTCCCCCTCACTGTGGAATTGTATGAATAAAAAATAATCCGGGGCGAGGCTGCATCTTCAGAACAAACTTGAATACACTAATTAGAGATTTCGCACAAAGTCTTTTTTTGTGTTTTGGACCTATTATTTCAAGCACCACTGGCAATCCTGATCTCTGGGGTCTTGTGTTTCACTCTAACCTTTTTCAACCTGTTCAGTTCCTCGAGACCTGGCCAGGTTAGATTTCTCTATTCAGGGGGAAATCAATAGCAAACTAAAGGAGATCATTAGTCACTTTGGCTTTCAAATGGGGCTCTGCCTCAGTTCCAGAAATACAGCTGTGAGATTACCACCCACAGCTCTGCAAATCCTAGACGTGGGGAGAAGAACTAATTATTTGTGGCAGATAATTGCTCACAGGTTGAGCTAACGCAACCATATGTGTGGGTGCACATACAGGCAGCTCTTTTCTGTGACGATGTGGCCTTTTTTTCGCAACAAAAACTCATTAGATAAAAGGTTTAATTAAAAGGGGGTGTGAAAGACATTTTTTAAAGGAGTAACTGCCTCGTTCCGGGTACATAGTTCGGAGTCCCAGATGGGAAGTCCTGTACCGTCTTTCTTTCATCCATCTCTGTCTTGTTGAGCAATGTGAGCAGGTTTTTTTTACTCATTAGGCGCTGTTGAATTAAAACTGTGTGGGAAAACAACCTTCCCAAGTTCTGTAAACTCACTGGAGGTGATATACAATCATAAGTCTGATGTGTTTCCCATCTTCTCTCCTCAGGTTCAACACGGGTTCAGGAACCGGCACGGTGGTCAGCAAAGTGGAGATCACCCCTGGTCGCTGGCATCAGCTGGTGGTGACACGCAACCGCCGCAACGCCATGCTGAGTGTAGACAACGAGCAGCACATTGAAGGAGAGAGTCCACGCGGCACAGACGGCCTCAACCTGGACACTCATCTGTTTATTGGAGGAGTTCTGGAGGAAATGAGGACCGAGTAAGTAAATCACACATTGTTAGGATCATTCTCAGAGCCGGAGATAAATAAGACGAGAGTCCGATAAATATTGTTTCTCTTCAGGTTACTTTATTTTTTCTATTTCACATCCAGGACTTCAATCAAGTTTCCCATTATTGTCTGTTTTTCTGATTCAGACTTCTTTTCATCATGGTGTTTTTTTTAAACTACCTCTAAATACTTGACCAGTGAACTATATAAAAGGGCTAAAAGTAACAACCATTTCCTCTGGAGCATTGTTAACTGCTGAAGGATTTTACTTTACATGTATTTCTGCTGTGATTGACCGGGAAAGCCAGAAGATAAAACTTGACTTTCACAGAGGAGACGGCTGTTTGTGTCTCATATGAAACCACATCACTTATTTCAGCCTAAAACTTAAACTTTTCCTTAACCTCAAAACGTTCTTTTGATGCTCCAAGTTTTCAGACACTCACAGTGTGATCAGGTTTTGGTACCCACAGGACTTGGTTAGCCTTGGGAAAAAGTTTGGGTTGAAACAGTTTTAAAAGTGACTCAAAATGTGGTCTTCCCTCTGGGGGAAAGAGCAGACAGACCAGCGGCAGAGACCAGTCAAAAAGTTTAAGAGCCTCTCTGCCAGAAGGCAAACTTGGAGGGAACGTACTATCACCAAACAGCACATCGGGTCAGATTAGGCAGAACTCTGTGGGGAAAAAACAGGCTCTTCAAACAGATGAAATAAACATTCAGACAGGTGTTTAAGACAGGTAGCCAAATCCCCCTTAAGGCTCTTATCATCTATTTGATATTGTGCTTTAAAGTCCGTGTCCCAAAATAGAGTTGCAGGTGTTCATATCACCACAAACGAGCTAACCAGATTAATGCTGGACGTCAAGGAGCTGTTTGATGTCTGGCGTGGTAATCAAACTTTGTTTACTTTTATTGGGAGGATCTCCAAAACTAAAGCAGAGCAGAAGAACAGAAACGTGTCCTATTAGGCGGAGTGAGTTTATTAATAAAGCATCTCAAAACAAATATGAACAGTCTGTAAAATATATTTAAATATCAAGAAAGGAAAAAATATGGATAAAAAAATGTAACTTCAAAACATTAGAAAATATTTGAATATCCTAAAATTTAATGATAACCAATGTCCAATTCAATTTACCTCCTGTGGAAACTGATATTTCCTGGACTACAGAGTCTTAAAATTCAGGCAGACTCAAATTCAGCTGCTGCACAAACAAACACTGATGTCTCAAGAAGTTTAGAATAATACTAAATTGTCAGACAACCGGTGTTAAACCACATGATGATGACTTCTGGTGGTATTTCAGCACCTTCGACTGTCTTAGCGTTTAAAAGATGTCATCAACTCTGGCTGCTTCTGCTGCTGCGGGCATTTATCCTCTCACCCACTCAAAGCTGCCGTTGTATTCGCACCCAAACTTTGTAGCAAGTCCCGTTAGATAGAAATAGTAATCCAATGTTGAAATCTGTGATGAAATCCGCAGAATTAAAGCTAGCTAGATAAGTGAACAAGGTGCGTATTTGGACTGTGCTTGGAAGTAATGTCAGCACACTGTACGTTGATCGTAAGCAGCTCTGTATGTAGGGATGATGAAGGTCACCTCAACTCTTGAGTCTCTGTATCAGTGAGGGCCTGAAGTGAATCAACTGAAAACCAATTAAATAAGATCATTCTCTTACCTAGTCCCTTATTATAATAATTTACAGTATAGTAAAGTATAGTGCTGGCCTTGCTCAAAGCTCAGTGAGGGTTGAAAGTGTAATAATCATAACTTCTCTGTCAAATTTCAGAAGAATTCAAACTCATTCTTTCTCTCCACCTTCTTCCTTCAGTGTGAGGGAGAGGACCGGAGTGTCCACTGGCCTCGTCGGCTGCATCCGCCTGCTCGACGTCAACAACCGTATGTTGAACCTGCAGGAGAGCGGCGGTGACAGTCTGTACGGCAGCGGTGTAGGTGAATGTGGGAACAACCCCTGCCAACCCAATCCCTGCAAGAACAGTGCTGCGTGCCAGGTCAAGGAAGCAGAGATGTTCCACTGCAAGTGCAGCAAGGGATTCTGGGGTAAGATGCTTCAGTAATGCAGCTGTGCAGCTCAGCAGTGTGTCTAATTGTCGTTCTGGGATTTCTGCGCAGAGAGCTTTATTCCAGTGTGAGTGCAGAGAAGTGAGAAGAAAATATTTAAATTCATATTTGAATTTTGCTGACTTTTCAAACACCCACCCATTAAAATGATGTTTATATCTCTATGTTCCTTCTCTTTTGGGATTCTCTGTGGTCATGACTTTCTCACAAATCCTAAGTAAGCTTGACAGCCTAATTTGACTGTGTAACTTCTGCCCCCAGCAGGAGCTCTGAAAGTCATTTTGTAAACAGCAACAGCATCAAATCTGTGTGTCCGACACCGAAATGAGAGATTAAATGTTGACACGTCAAAGAAAACATGAAAACTTCCATCAAACACCCAGTTAGCGGCCTATCTCTCGCTCCATATCCTTCCCTCCCCTTCTTCTCTCCCTCCAGCACACACCAACTAACAAGCAAGTCAGAGAGATATAGTTAAGAGCAGACGCCATCAGGGCCCAGCAGAGCGTGCCCCTTGCTGCTTGTACTGCAGCCTGCTACAGAAAGTTTCACACCAGAACTAAATTAATTGTCTGAGATAACTTTTATGCTGGAATAGTAAAGAGTTTTACTTTTACATCATGGCAGCTCAGTGGTTAGGGAAACACCTTTCAGACAAGTTTTAAGAGCTCTTTTCCTTGAGTTTAAAATGTGGATCAATAAAGAACACATTACAATATTACTGCCTTTTACAAAAGAGTTGCTTTTATGTTTGTTGTGATTGAGAAGCCAGAGAAGAAGCAGAAATAACCCGACTCTCAGGATGCATCGCTGCGATCAAAGTTGTGTTGGCGACATGGCGTTAAATGAATGGTGATAATGAGAATTGGAGCGTTGCCTGCAGCCTCGCGTTCGAGTTAATTTTGTCATCATGTCAGTTTAAAAAGTCGCCAAGATTGCCTCTCGCAATAGGAGGGGACAGATCACAGGAAAACAGGAGAGGAGAATAGATGGGTGTCGAGATTTGTAGTTAGAGAGAGGACATGTCAGGACAGGCTGATGAACGAGGAACCAGAGTATTAGAGCTAAAGAGGTGGGAGAGGGGAGAGATGTGATAAAAAGAGCTGTGGTAGGGAAGAAGTCAGAGCGAGGGATAAAAGCGAGCTTCCAAAAAGCATGAGTGAGGAAAAACGGGGGAGCCCTGTGAGCTCAGCAGGGATGGGGTTCATTAAAGCGCTCTGCTCACCACAGGCTCTGACTGCTGAAGTAATGACGGGTGAATTCAGATGGGCTGTGGCAGAGGGCAAAACCATCATCCAGCAGACGCTGCCGAGCCTTTCCCACAGTCGGTGCTGGCCTAGAAACATGGCCGCATGGTGGGGAGGCTCTGCACTGTTTAATCTGAATGTGTAATATTTCCAAATCCTATTAGAAAATGACCTCTATTACAGAGGAAATCCTCACACCACACTTCTTTCCCGTCTCCCCCTCCACCCTCCCAGACAAAGTAAGAGTGGTTCAACATGTTGATGCTTCACTGATGGTGGATTGGTTTGTCTGCGTGTGCTTAGGTCCAACTTGTGCTGATGTCCATGACCCATGCGAGCCCAACAGGTGCCATCCGTCTTCTCAGTGCCAGGCGCTGCCCGAGGGAGGCTACAAATGCGAGTGTCCCATGGGACGTGAAGGCAAGCACTGCGAGAAAGGTAATCTAACTCTTTATACATGACGTTAATGTGCTCAACAGTCACTTCTGATGGGTCAGTTACGACACTGTAAGGCATCTGACCATTGCTTCAGATTCTTGTCTGAAAAACTGTAATCACATCGATCCACAGAAAGAAGTCTGGTGGAAGTAATGGCTAATTACTGTCACAACGAAAGGGGCACGTAGAGCTGGATGACAGAGAACCTTACAACATATCTGAGGGCGTATAAGACTAAACCAAACAACGTCATGGCTGTGGCAAAGTTTATGGAAAATGTCAACAGACTTTGACATTTTGGAGGTGGGAAGCTGAGTTTGGTTGTGCCTTTATTCTTTCCACATTGTCTCATCTGACTATCAATGGAAATATTGGGTTTTATGGGAATTATAACAGCGAAGTAGGCTATCTATAAGAAGGCTTCAGAGTTTACGGTCACTGTGGAAGCAGTTCCAGGCAGATTTGTGGGAATATTATTTTGAGGGGAGGAAATAAAATCCCTTTAAATTAATAAAATCTTTTCCAAATCAATATCTCAGCAGACATGTTATAAGTCTGTTAATGCACGTTTCCCGTAGGCCTACTTTATCCTTTAAGTATGAACTAGTCTCGCTTGAAAACTTCACACCTCAATTGCCCCCTCCCGTTCTTGACACGGAGCAGTGTTTGGTCAGGAGTCGGTTAAGTAGCATCCTTTTCGATTTTTGCCTCTTTCCCTCCTTATTCTCTCCGCTCTGTGACGTTTCCACCCGTGCTGAATCGAAAGGGGAGATCAAACAGAAACAGAGGGGGGTTTGAGCCTTCAGGGTGGGAGAGGGTGGGAGGGTTTCTGAACTGAGGTAGATGATTGGCCCCGCCGGGCCATTCATAACATCGACTCGGCTGCGCTTGTTAGCAGTTAAGCGGCGGTGAAGCCGCAGCCTTCCCCATCTCCCTCCCCTCCCTCTGTGCCTGTCCGCCCACAGGTGTTGTGTTCAAACATTGTTGTTGCTCGATATGGCAGAACCGGGCTGCAGCTGGGGAAAAGACCAGAGCACGCCTCACATGCCTTTGAAGTTCATCATTAGCACTTTTGTTGGTGTCACAACGTGAAGTTTACCCGTGTTTTTCCCTTCCTGGCTTTGTAGATGTTGTCAAGATTGTTTGCCTCACTGAAGTCAACTTCTAAACCATGAATGAAAGAGAATATACTCTCAAGCACATTCCTAACAAAAGGGAAACATGCGCCCTCATATCCTGAGGAATTTAGAGAACCAAGATGGGGAAAGCCTCCTTTCCAAGCCCCGAGTCCCAGTTAGCAGGTGACTGAAATAAATTGAGGTGAACCAAAATCAATGCACTGTGAGCGAGAGCGTCTCCCATTCCAAAGGCTATTTTTTCCCAGGAATCAATGAGATGACTAATCGCATCAGTCCTCCGTGCCTGCTGTGATTAATGGGAGCGTCAGTCAACCAGAGTGTCAGCCCCAGACAGGAGCTCAGTGATACGGCGGCAGTCAGGCGGACGCACCCTCAGAGGGCTGCACTGGGAACAGTTAAAAAGACAGGTAGCTCACTCATTAGGGACTGGAAGGTGAATTAGTGGTAATTTTAAGAGTGTGTAACCTATTGTGTGTGTGCACTCGGTTGAAGTATGGTTTCTATTTCAGTTCACTTCCACCAAGGTTTGTCAATGCAGCTCACTGCTGCCATCAAGGGCTTTTCTCAAGGGTGTTTCATTTCAATACTATTGAATAGCATACCTCTCTCTCTCTCTCTCTCTCTCTCTCTCTCTCTCTCTCTCTCTCTCTCTCTCTCTCTCTCTCTCTCTCTCTCTCACTTTATCTCTCTCACTTTATCTCTCTCTCTCTCTCTGTGCTGTGTGATCGTGTAAATCATTTCAATTTAGTGATGAAAGCAGGATCTCTTGAACTCAGATGGTCCTTGAAAAACTGACTGCAGGGGGAGTTTCAAAAATGTTCAACATTCAGTCCCTGAGCAACATGTGTGAGAGTGGGAGAGGAAGACAGTTCCTCTCTGATTCATTCACCATTTTCACACAGCGGTTATTTTCCCTCTGATGTCAGACTCAAATAGGAAGCCAAAATGCTGTTATATCACTGTAACACTCTAATCCAGGTTAAAAGTGATACAGAAGTAACACAGATTATGTAGAAATAATTTTTATTTCATCACTTCACGAATGTTCAGTTCAAAAGATCATGAATCGTGAAAATCAAGAGGGACATCTGACCATATGTCAAGTTAAAACAATATATATCTGAGAGCTACGATTAGGCAACAGTTTAAGTTAGGATTCATCATCTTCCAAGCTAACATTGAAATTTGATTGCCCCTACATTTTAACACTGAGGTGTGCTGCTTGGTAGAGACATGTTCAAAGAGACCAGATGCACCCTCTTTCATTGTGTATGACAAGCAACCAATACTGCTGCTCAAAGCAAGCAGGGATACCCAGTGATGCAGTCTGACTTGTGATGTGGGGAGCTGGTGGGGTTAAAAAGACTCCTCAGTGACCAGCGAGGCCGGGGGTGTGAGTTTAGAGGGTCTGTGTCTGTGAAGTTTCAGAAGAGGATAACTCTGAAAGTTCAACTCCAACAAACATTTCTCTGTTGTCAAGCTCGACTCGTCATGTGGGTTTATCCTGGTCACTCAGCTCATCCCACTGTCTGGACTTCAGGCGGCTTATTGATCACGATGCTTTCATTTGGAACATGGGGTGAAAAGGAGAAAACTCTCGGCTGCACACTTCTGTAAGAAACTATGTTCTGAGCAGCTCCTTCAGAGTTCAGTTTCGTGCACTGATCCTTGTTGTGTGTGGAAGACTATTTTTCCCTCTCCTCCATGGTGCGTGCCATCATCATTAGCAGTCTTCTGCACAATAGCTAATTAGCTTTCTCATCTCTGTCTGCCTTCCCCCATCCTGACTCGACTCAGCTAATCCCAGCCAATTACCAATAAAAGCTTTCTTGCCGGCTACGTAGGTATGTGTGTTAGCCTCTGTGTGTGTGTGTGCACGAACGTCTAGCATTGCAAATGCCTGTGAATGACGGTAGTTTGAGCAAACAACACCAGAAACACACACCCTGGGGTGACAGTTGAATGATTTTTAATGTCAAACCACTTGTTAGAGGGATGGCATGGTGCCTGTCCTAATCACTCCAGACAGCCAGAAACAGGACCGGCAGACGTAGACCCATCGCAGAGACATGAATTTGTGAAAACGGCCTGCCAAAGTACAACGGCTGCATTATTTCATGGGTCCCTGCTGTGGTGTTAAACTCCATGTGTCTCCAAAGGTTCTTTGTTACACTGTGGCAGGCTGTGTAATCACTCTGACATAAGGGTTTTTGATTTTTTTTGTTTGAATGTCTGTCAAGAAAAAGTCTTAATCCCAAAGGCTATAAAAACACAAATCCATGTCTTTCCATAACGCTGACAGGTCGCTCACAGATGCACTGACTATCCCTGAATTATAATTCTGTCTGCAACAAAAAGGAGACCTGAGGATGAATATAGTGTATCTGTTTTCACAGTGGCTGAGAGGAGAGGGGCTTACATGCCGTTATTCGATGGAGACTCTTACCTGGAGCTGAAGGGGCTCCATCTGTACGGGCATGACCTGCGGTAAGTCTGCATGAAACCCAAACAGTCCAGACTTATGTATGTTTTACTAAACACAGGATATCATGTTGTTTTCATTGGCTGAGCTTGTTCCAGGCCTAAGGCAGATCTGCTATCTGAGAGCCTGAACAGAATCACAATGAGCGTTGTAGGTTATGATTTATCAGAGGTTAACTTGGAGAATATCTCTACCTTATTTTTTTATGCATTGAGAAGCAGTGCCACAAACAAAAGCATGCATCTCATCTTTATAAAGAGGTGTATCTCTGACACATGTCTGTTTAATGGCATTTCTTGCAGTCAAAAGCTCAGCATGACGGTGATTCTCATGGCCAACGACTCCAACGGTTTGATCTTCTACAACGGGCAAAAATCAGACGGCAAAGGAGACTTCATCTCTCTGTCACTCAACAACGGGATCCTGGAGTTCCGCTACGACCTCGGGAAGGGACCTGCTACCATCAGGTAAAGATCACCTGAGAGGCTTTTTTCTTATCACAGATTTTATTTACTTACGGTACATTTTGTTTTGTATCAAACTGCCGGCCCACAAAGAGAAAAGAAGCATGAGTCCATGTCAGTCTAAATGACGACTACAGTGCCCATAAATGGATTCAGGGTCAGGAATAGACTGTAATAAGAGAAAGATTGAGAGAGGCTCAAGGTGAAGGCAACAGAGCCAGGATACGCAATCATCAAAACACAATACAGTTCAATACAGTGCAGCACACAACAATCCAGTACAGTCAGTTTACAGTATGAAGTCTCTTCCTCTCAAAATACTCGAGTCTCCTTATCTTCAGAAACTTAGAATGCGTGCAGGATTGTGTGCACCGAATATCTTCAAGTAGTTTAAACATTTTCAAAACAGGGAGGAGAACCTGATTCCCTCACTCTCCATATAACTCTATCTGCCATGACCATACCAAACCTCAGGGCTTGTTGTAGTAACACAATTGGAGCTGCCCAACGTTACAGAAAGACTGTCAGGAATTAACCAGAGAGGGTTCGAACAGAGAGTGGAGGACCACTTAAAGCTTCTGAGAGAAACTTTCAGTTAGTCTTGACTGTGGCACCCCCTGTGGACAAAGTGGTACCTCTTATTTTGTCACTCATTTTGTCCTGAACATGTGTTAATTGTGTTTTGCAAACAGAATATCTCTTCCTGCTTTATTTTATGACTTAAAGTCTTTGCTATGGAAAATGTAAACAGTGTTTCAGCAGCGTAAAATGAATCACTTCCACTGCCTCCTACCCCCCGGCAGTGGTTCCAGGCATTGAACATAGCTAAACAGAAATAATCAATCTTAATGTGGACAGTCTGGTTAGTTTTTGTAGCTCACAGAGAGATATCAGAGTCCAATTCAACCACTTCCACAACCAGCTAAAAACTCCTCACAGGAGCTTTAAAAGGAGTTTGTGTATCAGTGTGGGATGAGCCCCGCCTCTCAAAGAGTCTATCAGAGACTCCTTAGTCTTTACACTGTGAGTGGAAAAGTTATTTGATCACCCGGAGTGTGCCTAATCAACTCGTAGACGGCAAAGTAATAATTGGATGAATTTTCAAAAGCCACATTTCTTCATAACGATCTGACACCAAAATGAAATTCTGTGCTGCAAATTTCTCTTTTGAGCCAGAGAAACAGAACTTCAAAAATTAAAAGTGAAATTAAAACGTGTCTTTTTTTACTCAAAAGTATTATTACTGTCATTATTTTTTAATCTTTTAGGAGGGAAATGAAAAGACTAATCCCACCCAGTAGACCCTGTGTTGTCATTAGTGTAGCTCCTAATGTGTCATCTTTGTTGTCTTTCGTTTCCCTTTCACAGCTACAAAAAAATTACATTCAGCAAGCGGCTCGTACAACTACCTCGTTTGTAGTACTAATAGAAATATGATCCAGTAGATTAAGTTAGAAAATAACATGTTTGGGCTTCAGAAATGTTAAACTAAGAATGCTAGCATGGTTAAGATAAACTGAACAAAGCCATGTGTTTTTAATAAGACTCTGTTTCATGTGTTTAATTTCAGGAGTAAAGAACCAATCCAGCTCAACGTGTGGAACACCATCAACCTGGAGCGCTCCAACCGCAAAGGAGAGATCATGGTGAACAAGAAGGATCCAGTTCGAGGAGAAGCACCGGTAAGAAAAAGCAAGCTAACAGGCTCCTGTTAGGAGTTATCTTGCTTTTAGCATGCAGGGCTGACGGGCCTGTTTTATGCTTAGCTTTGCTTGTGCATTATATACCGTGTTTGTTTGATCATTTGTGTGCTCCTGTCATATCATCGCCACAATCTCAAGCTTCAGTGAGGTTTTTTTTGGTCCATGTAGAGGCGTTTCATTCGGCCGCTTCAGACAGGTTTGTATCAGCAAACTTTTCCACAACATGCCGTTCTGCCTGCCTGGTTTGTAGAAAATATGCCGCTATCTCCTGACATCCGTCAAGGTGAGGGGGAGAGCTCCAGATGTAGAGGGCCGGTATGACAAGCTGTCTTAATTTTGGAAATCCTGTGATTCCACTTGTTCTTTTTTTGTGTAAGTCAGCCTTTCAGCTTGCTGACATGCTGGAGATAAAACTTTGTGTTGCAAACACAAAGGAGAAGCAGCTTATAGCACTGCTATACAGTCGATTTTATAAAAGCAGCCTTAGAGGAGGTGTCTGGGGGGGAGGAGGAGGAGGAGGAGGCAGATTAAGGAGATAGCAGCCACAGCGAGATGAGTGTAATGAAACCCTTCAGCCCTGCGTCTAAACCAATAACACAGGTGCATGCATCCAAATGAAAGGCGATCTAATAGGTTGATAAGCTGCAGGTCATCCAATTATATTAAGAGTGTAATGTGTGATTATGAACATGCGCTCTGTCATCTCTGTTATCTTACACTAAGAAACAGCACACTACTCCTTTTCTTATTCTTTCCCTCTCCTACTGCTCCGTCCTCCCCCGCTGCCCATATGATAATTGTGTTTTATTACAGCAACAGAGGCAGAAAATCATATTAAAAGAAGGGAGCGAGGGGAAAGTAAAGATGGGGAGGGGGGGACTCAAGGGATGAGCTGGAACTAGTTATGGAGCGCAATGCAGAGACCCGATCCAGTGTGGCTCTCAGATAATTCTCTCCCACTCCTGCTTTAAGAACGTGGAGGGAGTGAGAGCTGACTTAGCTCTGAGAAGCTGCATCACACACACAGGCACGTGTTTGGATTAGAGGTGTCATGATATCAGAATCTAAAAGTTAAATATGATACCACTTAATACCTCTTTCAATAAATTAACAAAAAGAAGAAGTCATAAAACAGCAGAAGTTATTATGTATCCAAAAAGCACACAGTGCTGCTATAGAAAGTAACTAAACAGATGCAGACACATTTGAATATGTCCTACTTTAGTTTCTACTTAAAGGCACAATGCGGAGGATTTTCTTAAAAAAAAAACTAAGACGAGCATATAGCTGAATTTATATTTAACTTTCTAGAAAATCTACAAAGTGCTTCAAAAAATGCTTGAAAAAGGGGCACAAGTTAGGCCTAGTTGTTAAAACTCACCCCCCTGTGGAGAGGCCACAGTCCTTGAAGCAGCACCCCTGGTTTGATTCCAACCTGCAGCCCTTGACTGTAGGTCATCACCTGCTCCCCATTACCACTTTCCTTCTCTAACCTCTCTGAATAAAGGCATAAAAACCTAAAACTAAAATTAATAAAAAGAAAAACCTCCTTCAAAAGTCTATAAAATCCTAGTTCACTTCCAGCCTCCTCATGTTCCCAGTTTCCTGTTCTCTCCCGTTTTTTCTCTCTTTTAAGGCATAAAAACCAAAAAAATAAACTTGATATGATAGAAGGAAAGTGATAAAGAGATAGTAAAAGAGAAAAACGTGCAACCAGATTTCAACAAGCAGGTCATTCAATGGTTTGGTTTTTTAGACTGTTAAAGCACGGTAGCCCTCAGTCAGTAGATGGACTCTGTAGTGAGTTCAACTATTAGACCTCTATCAGCTGGTGGGAGAGGGTGACCAGATTCATAATGGGTTTGTCAAACTCATTGTCAAAGCTCCTGTGAGGATTTTTAGCTGCTTATGAAACAGACTGTGATTAATACTGATGCCCCTTCATGAGATACAAAACAAGACCGTCAACCACAAGATATTCCTACACCTATATAGTTATTATTAATGCCTGAAACTGCAGCCAGAGCGCTGATGTCAGACGAAAGAACTGCCATCTTTACTTTTTGCAGGATGAATATTTATGATGAGTGATATATTTAACTTTTAAAATAACACAGGAAGAGATTTTTTACACATGTGTAAACCATCGAGAGATAAGCTTTGGAGCTTTGTCCACAGGGGGTGCCAAAAATTCCTCACAGGAGCTTTAAATGCTCCCTTTCATTCATCATTGATGACCCATGAGATATGTGTACCGGTCTCTGTATATGCAGGTAAAGTCTGCCCTCTGCGTTTTTATTTTAATATTTTACTGTTACATTTTTTAAGTGCTGTGTTTGGGACATATCTTGGTATCTGTCATTACGTAGTGTAGTGATGGTGTAGTGGAGCCGCCAGCCAATAACAGTCTGTAGGTGGAGACTTATATAAGTGGTCTCTGTCTCCTGCTGGATCACAGCTGCTTTCTGTCTTCGCTTTGCAGCGGCTTTGAGTTGAAAGCATGTTTTTTAGATCAGTTATAGAGCTTTATTTATTACCTATACTTTCAAACATAAATATTCAAGGAGGCTGTTTTGTTTTCAAACAGATGGCAACAAAAAGTTTAGTTGCGTAGATACTTTTGACAGTCAAAGTTTGGGTTCATATTACATGCTGGGAGTGTTCCTCATATCAAAGATGGCTCGGGCTGCCAGCGTGATGAAGTGCGCTCTGTCAGAAGGCACATGGGCACAGATAGTGGAATAAAGAAGCTTCCTCACCTCTGATTGAATGGCAACAGTTTGTAAATGAGGTTGAGTTAAGTGGCACTTTTCACTGCCTCTCCTCCATGAAGTTTTCTCTTTATATCTTTTTTCAGTGGCACCATCTGCTTCATGCATGAGCCTCTTAGACCTGCTTTCTCATTTACATTCCCTCTCTCTAAGTGTAAACACACTGCTTTCAGCTTGTATGTGAATGTACAGTCTATAATGCAAGGTGCACATTTCTCATACTTGTTTTTTAAAACCTTACTTGTCTGTGCTTCCCTGCAGCTGTGCTGAATGCTCTTACAGATGCCCCCTGTGGTTATGTGTGTGTGTAGATGAGAGTCTATGTATGTGTGTGTGTTTGTGTGTGTTTTGTGAGCTTTTGCACTTGCCTAGCTCTGCATGTCTCTCTGTGCACAGACACTTACTACTCTTCCCCTAATAACTCTCTTCCTCCCTATTTTTCTTTCTTTCTATGATGTGCTGTCTGGAAATAAGAAATCACGCAAGGTAATGAGACAAGTCCCAGTCACACCTTCGCCCATATTTCATTTTAAGTCGTTCACTACGTCCTCTCACCCCCATCTCTTCATACAACAGCAGCACGGTTAAAGTAAAGGTACTTCTACAGAGCTGCGGGCGGCTTCAAAGGTGCCAGTTCTGTAGAGGAACTTTGCCATCTCATAAGCCCATACACACACACACACACACACACACACACACACACACACACACACTCACACTCAAACAGTACAGGAGTAGAGATGCTCTTAAAGAACACAGTTTGGCTTTCACCTCGGTCCATCTGCCGTGGGGGTGGGAGGGGGCTGGAAGGTGGGAGGGAAGAAGGAAAGGACACAGTCATCTTTGTGGCCGCCATTGTTTTTAGCAACAAAGAAACGTCTTCATTAGTCTGGCGTAGGCGGGGATATCACGCCAGAGCCGTGTGGCTGACGGAAAGAAGTGAAAGCGAAGAACAGGGGGGGGCGAGCGAAGGGGAGGAAATATACCGGAGGAGATGTGAGGTGCCAAGCCAAGCCGGGCTGTTCTTTTGTCATCTGCTCGCACTTCTTTTTTGGAAACAGGAACAATTCTCAATAATATCATAAAGTCACTCACTCTGTCACCCACTCACTCTCCCATAACAACACAAACAACACTCACTGAACACCACCGAGTGAGAATCACTCCGCAGGAGAGCTGTCTCAGCTTCCCAGGTACAGATCATTACCTGTTTACATCAGATCAGAACATGACACATCATTTCATTGCATGAAGTCTCATAACAGAGTCATACAAAGTTACTTCACTTAAGCTTTGATCAAAACATTTAAACTGTGAAGAATCTCCAACTAGATCTAAACTTAGCATGCATCCGTAGGTTCTGTAACTCTGTATCTTGAGATGCACATATTCACTGCAAACTAGTTTCTTTTGGGCATACTCTTTAATAAGGTATTGGCTTTTTATTTCTCACCAGAAAACACTTATTACAGCCTTATTCTGCATGAGGATTCTCTGCAGCTGTGTTAATAAGATCGGGGGGGGGGGGGGGGGGACATACTCCTTGGGGTACTTTGGAGTTCTGCAGAGAGCACTTAAAATGTTCTGTTAATATTGATTCAAAATCAGTCTTGCATAATCCCTAAAAAGATTTGTTCTTTGTCTTTAATAGCTTTTATTAGAAAGAGGAAATGTTAATCAGATAAACACAGTTTAAAGTAAAGATGTGTATTTTCAATGCAACAGTTACTGACTCAAACTGTCTCACAAACACAAAGCTAGCATGATGAAGACTGACAGACCAAAAACAATAACACAGACTTTTAAATAGAACATTTTTGCACTACAACACGAAACAAAGAAAGAAGTGAAAACAGTATGCCTAATACTATAGCACCAGGGATAATACATTTTAATGGGATGTAGCTCAGCTAGCTGCTACCTTCTCAAGGATTTCTCTGAGGGCCGGGAGGAATTGGCCAATAGTTGCATGGAGCCAGTGCATTGCATGAAAAGTTTTTCAGGTACAAGGTTGTTGTTATTGTTGTCAACACTGATTGCCCAGGGCGGTGTGTTACCTCTTTGTATACGCTGTTTGTTTGTACTTCAAAAAATAGTCAACACTGGTTTGGATCAGAAAAGTTTGGGAGCTGTTTTACAAATATAAGACCAATTATCTTCAGATTTCAACTCATTGATGGAGCGTAAGAAGCTTCTATAGATGTTCTATGATCTTTATATGATTGACCTGATATTGTTTCTAAACATTTGAACAGCCGTGTACTTCCATATTTACTATCTTTAATTAGACACTTTCAAGGGATACTCTCAGTTAATGACACTTCAGTTGTGACATGTTGTCACACAGATAAGAAAACATTAATTTGTACTTTTTTTTATAACTAGTGTGCCTCTTGTGTGCTAAATCACATCTGTTCCATGGTGAACGTGTTTACCTGCATAAATAGTGTTACAGTGGGTGTAATCTGCTGAGAAAGTGAGTGTATCGGAGCAGTCAGGTCTACATAAAGAGCCCGAGGTGGACGACTCTGCCCTGCAGTTTATGACAACTCTCAGCTCAGCCTCCAGGCAGCAGCCTCAGCTGGTCCAGCAGCTTTGGCCGAGGTCCCCACCCTGCCTCTGTTGGAAGCGGCTCAAGGTGCAGTGACACAGCCTCCGGGCTTCAGCCAAGCACCGCTGCCTCCTGCACTCAAAATCTCATCCTAAAAAAAAGCCGAGCCGGTGCCAGCTCGCCTTGCACAAAGCCTGTTTACTTGGCCCCTTCCATTATTTTTCCAGCAATTAACTCCACTTTACCCCTCTGGCAATTACTGCTCTACATAAAATAAAGATCATTAATTCTTTCCCTCTGAAGTGAGCCGGCTCGGCTGTGCAAAAAAATAAAAAGCGGCACCTTGCTAATGCAAAGCAATCGGCCCGAAGGTTTGGTGGAAAGAATTGAATTTCAGAGCCGTCGCAGCGCAAATAAATTGCAATTAATGTGTCTCCACACTCAACTGTTTGAAAGGTCGCTGCTTATGATCAGCCATTCATTAGAGATGTCTGTGAAGAAGCAGCCGTACCTCAAGTCCAGCCTACTCCTGATTCCCCTTTGTAGTCTCTTTTTATGTCTCACAGATAGAGGATAATTGACCACTCTCTCTGAGAGACATAGAAATCAATTATGCTGTAATGTATCAAGTGTATTGATGCAGAAAGGAGCCGAGCAAGTGCAGTTAAAACGTCTGCCGGCTACAATATGGAAAATTTCTTTTTTTTATGGGACAATCTATATGACCGTGACATGTCTGCAAATGTGGTTTATTAATCTCACTCCATTCATATATCTTGAATAAGAGGACGCAACTTATTTCATGCTCCCTGGACACAAACACATAACTCGTTAAAGAAAAACTATAAACCATTACATCCTGAAGAAAAAAGTCCCTGAAGGACACTCAAGACAGAGAGGATTAAATGGGGCATTTTAAAAGATATATGTGAAGCTTTCTAAACCTCCTTTCATCCGAACACATTTACATCCTGGAGTATCTGTTCGCTCGCCAAATTCTTCTGAAAGCTAAACCTGACGAACGACTGCAGGGACTGGCTCCACTTTTGGCACCAGAGTCCACTTCAACTCAGAGATGAACTCATTAAAGTTTGGACATAACTCCAGAATAAATGTGACACTGTTTCAGACACATGTTGGAGAGATTAAGATGAATGGCCTTAAAGGTAGACTGAGCTGTGTCAGTAAAATGTTCTGGAAAACAAGTTCAGGCCTTTATATGAATCACAGTTATGTTACTGTGATATCTCAGAAAGACTGGGACAAATCTGGCACAAACATCCAGTCGTACTTAAGGGTGAAGTCTTCAAAGTTTGGATGTCAAATGTCAAAGATGGCTGTAGCTGTTGCCTCCTTGTGAACGCCACATCGCCAGCAGGGTTTTTTTGATTACATCTAATTTGAACTGTCGCCTCTTTTTGTGAATGTGATGTAACCTTTCCTTTTTACTGTAAGCCTCATTATGTTTGTGAAGGTTCTTGGTCATCCTGGTCATGGTAATTCAAAGTTCAGTCTAAATGGCAACTGGACTTAGTTGAAGTTCTTGAGGACATTTTGTTCTCTTCTGAAAGACCATGAATTTTTGGATTCAACTTTTAATGAAGCTTTATTGTGTTTTTTTCTCATGTTCATATATTTCTTTGAATATTTCCAGTATATAAAACATACTTTGTCTTTCGTCTCCTGTACCAGCCACATACATCTCAATCTTGTGCAAAACACTGCTGGGTTTAATCTGCAACTTGACGAGTAAACTGGGGCATATAACACTGAGACATAATGTCTGTTTTCATATAAGTACTGCTCCAGCTCACCCACTGACGCCTTTTTGTGTCCTGTCTCATCAGAACCTGCACGTAGATCTTAACCTGAAAGAGTCTCTGTTTGTTGGTGGAGCTCCTGATTACAGCCGACTGGCGAGAAGCGCAGCACTTACAGAGGGATTCAAGGGAACAATCCAGAAGGTAAATGTTCACAAGCCTCTTTTTCTGTCAGGATGATGTACTCATTAGCTCTGCTTGTGGATTTTACTGATGAATGTATGTGTTATTTTAATGACTTCTGCACCCTGAGATATACGCTTTCACAGTTTCTAAAGATAAGTTGTTAGTTATCCATCTGTCATACGACAGACCCTGGTGTAAGTTGTTTCCCATTATAAGCTCAGTCTGTGACGGGCAGTGACTCCACTCATTTGGATTAGCATGCACTAATAATAGAATGAACATTTTGAAGTCCCTCCCTTTCGCTCCTCTCAGATCTTTCTCTGACAGCCTTCCAGTTTTTTTCCTCCACTTTCCAGCAGAAGCTCATCTCCGACTGCCAAAAATAACCTGGTAGAACAAAGGCAGGATGTTACTGTTTGTGCAAACTTGTCATTAGTTCTCCTCTGCAAACTTTCCCTTGACAGTTTTTTGAGCAAATCAAAAGCTAAATGTGGTGTTTGTCTTACTTGGCCCGTTGGGAGTAGTTAATTATGTGGAAGACGGTTTGTACACTCAGTTTGATGTCCTGTTCTGCATGAGCATCGTGACAACGCCTTATCTGCAAGACATTTCCCTGTTTGGTAACAGAGTGGAATTCATACTCGGAGGAGGAGCGGGTTTAAATGAATCTACAGTATCACTGTACACAGTTGTTTAGCTCTCCGGGTGTGTTGGGATAATGAGGTTTTAATGATCATTCAGCAGAAAACACAAAGCACCATAACTCGCCGCTTTCCCTTGGACAACAACCAAGAGCGGTAACAAATGATTATCTTCGAGTGTTTTGCTAAGGAGGGAAAAATTAAATCAGATAAATGTGACAACAAGAGGGCTGAAAAGGAGGTAAGAGATTTAAAGCCAGACAAGACTCGTGAAGTTAAAGCTCTAAAGGAAGGTCAGAGATGATTAATATTTACATTGTTACATAAACACAAGTCTGTGTGAAAAGGTTAAACAGGTATTAAATAAGATTATACTGATTTATATATCTGAGCTTGCAGGCTGGTTCGATAATCATACCTATATTTTAAAACTAGGCTTGAAAATTAGGACCCTAGAGACATGAAGGCCTCCATAACGTTAGCCTTGAGTGTAAAGAACACTTTTTTATGTGATTTGTATGACCTAAAACTTAGTTTCCAAATCAGCATCTTTTGAGGAATGACCAAAGAACACACCAGCATGCATCTTTGGTTACTTAACATGATGCCATCAAATACCAAACATCAGAGTACAGCACATTCGAATCTTCATGTGGAGACACATATGTTGATGTTTTGCTCGTTTCCAGGCAGCTGTCAATCAGATTTGATCATTCCCGCCCCCTCACACACACACACACACACACACACACACACACACACACACACACACACACACACACACACACACACACACACACACACACACACACACACACACACACACACACACACAGAGTCCCCATTCAGTCAAATAAGCTTGAGTTTCCACTTCTTGTTAATTGAAACCAAATATGTTTTCATCCAAACTTCATCTTTCATTCAATAAATATTTCAGTTCAAGAGAGCCTCAGTATTTTAGATTTATAAACGTACTTTTCAGCGTATTGAAAGTGTTATGAAGGGATTTTCTGATTATATTTCTGGGGTTGCTTCAGGCCTGTTAGCCCAGTAATGCAGCCTTCATACGTTGATCCCAGCCCTGGCCCTTTGCCACCGTCATCACATCTCTCTCCTCGCCTTTCATGTTTTATCTTTTACTGTCACCACCTTTTAAAGGAAAATTGCCTCAAAAATAATCTTTGCTAAGTGATTGCACTTAGTTAAGGGGCACACTGGAGACAAATTAAAAAAGAAAGGTTGAAATTAAAGATGCAGGGGCAGACATCTTCAACATTTAGTCCCAGTGAGGGTGTAAGTTATTTTATCATATTCTACTTGTAGCGTTTTTGTTCATCCCTCTTTTCCCAGTAATCACCCCAGTCTTTCAAACTCCACGCTCCACTCAGTTATATAAATCAGGACTTCTCTGATGTGAATGTGACTAAAGCTCAGAGAGAAGTAACCTTGAAAACGTCATTTTCTCTGATATGGAAAACTGAAAGGGACTTTGAAGAAGTGTTTTCACAGGCTGAGTATTATAAAAGACTTGAGAGCTGACCTTTAATGTGTCACCCAAAGTATGAAACTATCGTAGAGTCTTTCTAACTGTTTGTTTTCTGCTCTTTAGATTATCCTGATGGGCACCCCCATCCTCAGGGAGGAGAACGCCCAGCGCTCCAGTAACATCGCCATGTTCACAGTGCACCCATGTGCCCAAGAGCCCTGCCACAACGGCGGCCGCTGCAACCCCCAGCTGGACACCTACGAGTGTGTGTGCCTGAGTGGATTCTCAGGGGTACACTGTCAGAACAGTGAGTATCTCTGACCGTAGTCCAAGTGATCATCTTTCCTCACAATCACATTACATCTTGATTTAAAAGCACCAGAATGATTGGTGTGGGTGTATTTGCTGGCTTGAGATCACCTTATCATGGCAGTGTGAAATTGCAATGAATCATTGTAACTGTACAGATTGTTCCATTTCCTCATCCAACATTATTTGGTTCTACTCTTGAGGGATACATGGCAGCAGGAGTTAGGTCTTTGAAAGGATGCCGCCTTCCCAGAATTTTGTTTGTGTTGCTAAACCAGAGTCATAAAATCCCAACGTTGAATACCCACAGGCAAAACATAACACACACAGAGATCTTCTTGACAAAGTTAACTTTTGAAATCGAGATTAATCAACTTTGTGTGTGAGCCGCCTTTTTACCTTTGGGTATTAAACTTTGGATACATGATGGCAGTGTTTTCATCCTTTATGTAACACAGCTTGTTCTTGGAAAGGAAACTTGTCTCTCATTTTTTTGGATCAGTTAAGTTTCAGTTGTGTTGTGTAGAAACAGAAACATTATGTGTGTGTTCAAGTGTCTTATTTAGGGATGTCAACATAGCATTTTTCCCTCCCTGATACTGAGTCAGATAGCTTGATTTGTGTAAGGCCGATTGCATGTTTTCTCAAACTGCTCGCAGCCCCCCCAAACTACCATTACATCATTATTGAAGAACTTTGGAGTGTACAACTCACCCTGTACAGCTCTGTGATATGATTGTGATAATTGTTGATCGGCCCGGCCCAGTAAACAAGAGAAATCCAAAAATAGGCTGAACACCAAGAAACAAGATAAGCTAACTTTAGCAGCAGCTCAGCTCGGAGCCCCCTGACAGCCTTAAAATATGTGATCTGCAACACTGATTGTTAACATTTTGATAGCTTGTAATAGTGTTATACTGTCAGAGAGCAGTTCCCTTTGCTCTAAATTTTAAGGCACAGTTTTATTGTTGCTGTTAGGGCTTTTGTTTTGTAGAGAAAGCAACCAGTCACTTTTAAGGGAGCCAATAAATTGTGGCACTGGATACGTTTATGATTAGTGTACTCACCAGAAGCTAATACAGCATTTTAGGGGGTATTGGCATTTCTGATACTGGGATCGGTTTCAAAACAACTCTTTCAAACTGAAGTGGCGGTTATAAAAATGATGAAAGCTGTCAATTGAATATTCATGAAAAGCTATTTTCAAGAGTTGCACATCCCTTTCATCATCATCATGTCACTCTGCCAGAGATATACTCACTGAGGCCCTATCTGTCTTACACACTCAGTCACTGCCTTCTCCATTAACCTTGCACTGCGGCCCGCTGTCCCTTTCACTTTAATTAAAACTACAAATGCACCGACACTGGCCCATTTGCTCACACTCCATCGACTCTGATAACTGAGCCTGCTGTCTTATTGATTGGTGTGATGTCATCCTCTAAAAAGTCCTCCTTTAAATCCCTCACTCTTTCCCCCATCTCTCCTCCGCAGCAATCTACGAGAAGTCTGCAGGAGACACCGAAGCCATCGCCTTTGACGGGCGGACGTTCATCGAGTACCACAACGCTGTTACAAAGAGGTAAGCAAGAGGACAAGGAGATCATCTTCATCAATCCAGCTTCATCCACCATCATCACTGTAATAGCTTACAGCCAAATAACCCTTCAGTCCATCCATCTCCTCCTTTGGTCCTTTGGTTAGCTGTGATAACACTGTTGATGATATCATCAGTGCTGAGGCTTCTGGCTGAACTAGTCATACATCCACAGCAGCCCTGCTCTGGAGTTGTCGAATTAGCGAGACAGTTAACAATCACAGTTTAGCCCTGAGCATGCTCGGTTCCCTCTGTGGTCTTCTGCTCAGCAAACACTGGACATTTAGCACACATGCATGATCAAACTTATTCCCTTATTTTAAACTGTACTCAGTAAAACCCGCTTCTAAAAACACTACCTGCAGTTTTTAACAGCCAGAAGAGAAGCTGATGACGTTAGTGTAAAGTGGTCTCTGGAGCAGGTTGAAAAAAAAGAGAGAAAGAAAAAAGAAATCCTCCCCTCTTAGGCAGCAGATCAGACACTTTTTACTCATCCGTTGGTCTACAAGGCTTGGCAAGAGAAGAACGCACCTTCCGGGTTGGCACAAACAATAATGTTTATATGATAAACCTGAGAAGACATCAAGCATACGGCTCTATATCTCCGTCTCACAGCTCTTCACACAAACACTCAGAGGTGTGAAAAGCGGCCCAGTTCATCGCACTCCCATTGAGACACAGAACTCACACTCAGTAACACACAACTGGCTCCCGAATTCTGTCAGATACGTGTGTGTGTGTGTGTGTTTGTGTTTTATGTGTTTATGTGCTTTGTCCATGATTTTGGCGTTCCAGCTTTCTGACCATGTCTTGTCCTTCAGTCTGACCATCCTTGTTGTCTTTGTCCACATGTCCTTGTCTCATGTAAATGTCCTTGACTGTCTTTCCTTTTCACCCAAGCCAACTGACCAATGAGATCCCAGAGTAAGTAGACTTTACGGCTGGGATTGTTCCCCAGCTTCAAATCAAGCCAAACTAACTTCAGAGAAAGCCATCGTTTAATAGTTAACCAACCTGAGCAGATTAAAGCATATTCATAAAAACCCCACAGGAACCATCTTTACTCTTTAAGTCAAATCTTACATTTAGGCTCCATCTCCATTATTTAATTTGCCAGATTTCATTCTGTTGGATACATTTTGCCACGTCATTAAATCCTTTTTTTCCCCTGTGCAAAGAGAAGCATGAATGTGTGCATGATAAGCATTATGCTCACCCCTCAGAAAGAGAAAATGAATTGCTGTGCTAAGAATGTGCAATATTTTATGCATGGTTGTAACTCGTTCATAAACAAAATGAATTGCCATGCACTTTACACTGAATGGCATTATCTGTCATGAGGGAAATGAATGAGACCCTGTTGAAAACTGCAGGAGGAGGATCTACTAAACACCCCTTAACCTAGTTTCTGCAGCCCGTGTGGACTTTGTGCTTGGGAAAGCCCTCGGTCATGACTTAGTTATTAAGGTTTTTTTCTTCCTGCTCATTAGCTCGGTAAGTAACCTCTTTCTAAAGAGTCCCACAAAGCGGCAAAGCAGAATTCAGCTCAAATTAAGCCGACTGGATTCAGCCCAGAGTTCCAATCCATGCCAGCGCTTCTGTCATCTCCCTTTTTTGCCAGATCTCTAACTGTAATTGTGAATAATGACAGAGTCGGCCGTACAGAGAGGCAGCGACATGTTAATCACAGATTTGTCTCCCTTTGTAGATTAGACCTCCAATTGAGATCTCTCTGCTGTGTGCAGCCATGGGCATCAATCTCACTTAGCAGGAGGGGGACAGTGGTCCTTGGAGCCAGACTGTCGAAAGTTTAATGGATGTCACATTTACTAAGAGCTTCCATGAGCCTGACTTTAAGCAAAGCAGAGCTTGAGGAAGGCGTGTCGATCAGTTCAGCATAATTTCATTTCATAGAGAAATTCCTCAAGAGGACGTTTAGAGCTACGTGAGGCCAAAGTGTCAAACCCTCACCTTGGTTTAATGTTTCTGTTACTATTTACAGCACCCTCTGTTAGCCCCTCTTTCACCTCCCAACACATATCTGAGAGCGTGGGTCGATTTGCTCGTTCCCCATTATTTCAGTGACAAATCACATCTGGCCATGACTCTCCACTGATATGGCGCTTGACCCCATTTTTTGACAATTACCCAATTTTTCTCATTCAACGCTTCCATCTCTGGACAGGAGGTAATTGCCGCTGCACCGTGGCGTGCACCGTGGCGTGCAGCACCATAAATATAGAGAAGCTGTTCAATAATTGGACGCTGACTTAAAGTAGCCTTTGTTATCTGGGTGTGGACACTGACCATGAATGGACTTAATCTTGATGCTCAAAAAATGCTTCATCACAAAGCATTTTGGTGCATTAATCATCCATGTCGTTCCCTTGAGAACCTCTATCGCTGGTTGTGGTGTGATCAGTGCAAGCTGCACTCTTCCTGTGATCACACAACAGTTGTTATCGACTGTTGACACGGTCAATATGGTAGTCGAGCAGATAAGTTATGCTTTTTGTAGCTCCAGCTTAAATAGATCTGAGTCACACAAGTGGGCTCACAACATCCTTCCTTCCTTCCTCCCCTATTTTCCTTCCTTCTTTCCTTCTGGCCTCTTGCGCTTACACTGCATGCCGTTGACTCTCTCCCCCTGCTCCCTTAAGTCCTGAATCTCTGGAGAACCCATCTGACCAGAGGTGAGTCTCTTCAAAAGCTTTTACACTTTCTGGTGCTATCCAGTCGCCTTTCACCTCACCATGATGCCCTTTGCTCCTGACAAACCCTCTCCTACCTCTCACAGGGATGAACCATCCTTCACAGAGACAACATTGTTCCCAGTTTTAAGATAAAACTACCTACATCATCCTCTCTGCATAAGCTCCAATTAATCCTGAAGCTCAGAGCTCTGATGATGGTACAAAACCAAGCAGAACTGCATCCTCTTTGCAGCAGCAGTCCTACCTGATGGCTTCTTTTTATTCTAACCACTACTGCCACCTAGAGTTCAAATGGAGAACATCACTTTGGGAAAGCTATCTGAGAATTAGAATACATATAAGGAGGAGATAACATCTCTACATTTACAAAAACAGAACAGCGACACACCAGAAAACTATGAAGCCAGAGGTGTGTTTGAGTTCTCGACGGCTCTGTGCCCATGTTGTTTTATTCATGATATATTCAGCACTTTTAATAACCTTGACCTTATCACTGACAAGCCTCTCGGATGGAGATTTATTGGGCTCTGTAAGCTCTTAGAGGGTTTGCCAGGAGAGGGTTCACCGAGCTGTGTTTATGCTTTTTTCTCTCCTTGGAGAAAAACATATTTGGTAATATCTTTTCATCCTGTTAACCTCAGTAGATAAAGTTCATTAAGGGGGTCAAAGTTTCCAACCTGAGCGTGTTTTTGAAGGATAAGCTAAATGTGATCTGGATGTTCCCCCTCTCCTGCTGAGGTGAACAAACAACACTCTTGTGCTAAGCTGTAAACACATTTCAAGAACTTCAAAGTTCAACCACATCCATTGCTTCTATATGTGGTGCTCTTTATTCACTCACTGATAAGAAACAAACCCTCAGAGAAAACAAGAAAATACTTCTTACAGTGAAAGGAGATGTTTCTATACTCAGTTTCTCTTTACCCTCTCCCATTTCCTGTCCTCTTTTTGTACTCCCATGAGCCTCTTTGCCTGCTGTGCTGACTCCTTTGTCTTGTTGTCTCGTCTTGCCTAATCTTTGTCTCCAGCTCTGTGCTGCCCTTAGTCCTTTTCTTTTATCCACTTGTCATTGGTTCTCTGTCGTTTGTGTCCTCACCTTGTCCTTGTCTTTGTGTTAAAATACCCTCTGATGAAACCGATCCATGTAGCAGATGTGCACACAATTGCACAGATGCTGATTGATGACGTGCACACAATCACACAAACACACATGCACGCAGGTATGATTCCCTGGATGTCTGCTGAACCTCTGCTGGATACAAACCAACAGTGGAGAATTGTAAGAGTGTTTCTGTATGCAGTAATAGATTGAGATGGTGTGTGTGTGTGTGTGTGTGTGTGTGTGTGTGTGTGTGTGTGTGTGTGTGTGTGTGTGTGTGTGTGTGTGTGTGTGTGTGTGTGTGTGTGTGTGTGTGTGTGCGTGTGTGTGTGTGTGTGTGTGTGTGTGAATATATAAGTACAGTAGAGGTGCAGCTCTGTGTGACAGTGACTTACAGTGTCTCTTAAGGAAAGGTGGAAGATGCCAAGTCCCTGCTTCCAAATCACCCCCGCAGCTGTAGCAGCCAAGAGACTCGAGATCAAACAGCTGCCTTAACAACACACAATTATACACACACACATACACACATACACACACACACACACACACACACACACACACACACACACACACACACACACACACACACACAAACACACACACACACACACACACACACACACACACACACACACGGAATAACAGATAAACACAGGGAGCTCTGAGCAGCTCTGCAGTTCAGGCTCAGAGGGATTTGAAACGCTAATAGCAAAACAGCCCCCTGCTATTCCTAAACTCCGTCTGCATCCTTTAAAACCACTGTAATGCTTCCTGGCTACATGTTTTAGCACACAGAACCATATGTCACACTGGAATTATGGGTAATTTACCCTCAAGATACCAGCAGAGGCCGTTTGCTTCATATTCCCTACTCCAAATGTCACACACATAAACTGATCAGCATCAGCTTAGAGTCAGAGAAAAGATCCCGTGTAGATGAATGAGACCAAAATGTAACTGATGTATGTTCTGTTCTTGTAGTGAGAAAGCTCTGCTGGTGAACAAATTCGAGCTGAGCATCCGCACAGAGGCGACGCAGGGTCTGGTGCTATGGAGCGGGAAGGGCGTGGAGCGATCTGACTACATCGCCCTGGCCATCGTGGACGGACACGTCCAGATGACATACGACTTGGGCTCCAAGCCGGTGGTGCTGCGCTCCTCGGTGCGTGTCGACACCAACCGCTGGATACGCATCAAGGCCAGCAGGTAAGACAGCTGATGGAGGCATTTACGCTGTAGACCAGGATTATACTTAATCTACGTTGTATTAGTGTTGCTGTAACGTGTGTGATTTCTTGCGTGAATCCTCTGCTACACGGTGTTCGGCTGCATTGCGATGACTCTGATTAGCTCCAGATTAAAGTTCTTATTACGCTTCATCATGCGCGAGTGTGACGCTTTGTGCAACAAATTGCTTAAACAAATTGATAGATGTTTAAAAAAGGGAGAACGTGTGGCAACATCCTAACACACTTTGGCACATTATAGAGAATATATCCTGGAAATATGATAACATACATGGACGGATTAACCTGCTAACCTGCTTTCACACTCACTGTACACTGTGGAAAGGCAGGGTGCCTGTATTCATGAAGCAGCATTTACAAAACTGAGCCAAGGCAAAAAGGTTTATACCAGGAGAGAAAGTCAATACAGCAACACTGAAAACAAGAAAACAGACGATAGAAGAGAACAGGATGAAAAAGAGACGAAGGAAAGAGAGATTCAGTTTCTCATCCTGTTTTCACTTATTTCATTCAACACAAATTGATTTAGAAATGTGCATCATGAAAGCACAGAAAGTGGCTATTATCATCAGTCACTGTGTTTATATGAAGGTGTGTTCCCACAATCTAAAACAGAAACAAAATGAAGTAAAAGCCTCACACCAGATGCTTTTTGCTGCCATCTTTCTCGCTTTCTTCACTTTGTGATTCAGTGTCGTCAACCTCCACACTTTAACACATATAGCATGTGTCTGCAGTATATTAATACATAAATAACCTGTTAACTAGACACATTAAAACAGGGTTTAGTTGAGATCATGAATAATAAATCCCAGGTATAAGAAAAACCTGGCACATATTACTTTTTGTCACGCGGTGATGTCACTTTAATGGATTCCTTCATTAGAAACAAATTAACTGGCTGAACTTTGAAAATGACCCACTTAACACCTTCCACGTGGTATCTGCTTTATTGCTTTCATCATGGCTGCGAATAGAGGCAGGGGGGATAATTAGATTTGTTTCATCATGTAAGGCAAGAATAATCGATCCTGGAAAAAGCCGCTGCATCCATTTCAAACAGGGATTTGGCCAAATCTCATCCCGGGGCTTAGAGAGGGGAGACCTCATGCATTGCTGGAAGATGCAGCGGCTCACATAAGTTACATAACTATCTGTGTTTGTTGTTGCCTTTAATGACACTCCCTCTGTTGGAAGCCATCTGTAGAAGCTTTGAATCAGCTCCGTCGTCACAATTCTTAAGTGTGTGCTAAAGCAGAGACACCAAAATTGAATGGGGCTCTAAAGGCATCTGTTAGCTGATAGACGGGCACATTAAGAACGCTGCTTGGCGAAGGCAGTGATGTGCGTGCTTAGTGTGCTGGCAGAGGACTGATGCTTCACATTAAGTGAGAATGCTATTTACAGAAATTCTCTGAAGAAATTCTGGACCTGAAACTTTTCTAACCTTTTGTACCTTGGAAATATTCCTAAAGGTCTCTAAAGTAAAGTGACGCATAGCTTCTGAAGATTTGTGAAAAGTTTAGAAACAACTACAAAATGTTGGCTCCAGAGGAATCTCCACATCACTGAATAATGTGTCGTCACTTAAACACCTTTAACCCTCTGCAAAGTTTGTTTGTATATCAAATGTATCATGGTTTGTTTATTATTTATAGTTCATTAATGTTTGAGTTGTAATTTTCTACCTCATTAGACATTTTGGAATTTTTTGAACAAGTCTTGTCAGAACTTCTTTGTAAACGTTATGTTGTGTACCTGTTTGTGCTTTTCTCTGAATGTCCCAGCCCTTATCTGATCTGTGTTTCCTTAAAAATTAAAACAATGAAATGGGGAGCAGTTTGCCTGACGGTCTAAGCGTGCGCCCAATACACAGAGGCTATAGCCCTCATCGCATAGGTTGCAGGTTCGATTACAGCCTTGACCATCTACTGCATGTCCTCACGATTCTCTACTCCCCACATTTTCTGTCTCTCTTCAGCTGTCCTATAGCTTTAAAAATAAAATGCAAACATTGAAATAATACAAATAGAGAGTGCTCGTAAAGCTCAGTTGGAATTAGGCGCCCCGTGTACAGAGTCCGCAGCCCTTGTCGCACAGGTCGCAGGTTGGACACCTGACCCTGTCCATATTCAGAGCATTTCCTCCCTCACTCTCTCTCCCTCCAAATGTTTCTCCTCCAGCCATCCTATTGAATGCAAAGAGCTCAAAAGATTTAACACAGAAACTACTATCTGCACCAAACTGGTTAGGTTAAGATTAAAAAGATACATCATGAAGCTGTGTGGTAATCCTGCATTATTTAGCAGACACAACTATGGTCCACTCACTCTATATTTATTCAGGTGATTTTGCTAATATTTGCTACAAAAAGAGGCTGCATTCCTTTTTTGATCAAGGAGCCTTTTTAAAATATGTCTAACGATGCTTTTCCTTCAGTAAAGATGTATAATATGGACTGTGATATAATGTTGCATGCTTCATTAAAGGCAGGTTTCATGATAGTGTCTGTTTTTCTATCAGATTGACGATCCCATTTTTCACAACAACAGCATACAGCAACTATCATCCATAGTGCGAGTATTTTAAAACAACATTATAACCAAACTACCATGATGATATCACGTTATTGAGCCTCTGTTGATTCCCAATCTCTAGTTTCAGTATGACTTGCACGCATCAGACTGACTTCAAACTGCATCTCTCCTCTTCTTTCTCCTCCTCCTCAGAGCACTTAGAGACGGCTCTCTACAGGTCGGCAACGAGGCAGCAGTAACAGGGTCATCACCTTTGGCAGCAACACAGCTGGACACAGACGGAGCGCTGTGGTTGGGTAGGTTCTGCTTCATCTGAAAAAAATATATAATTTAGACCAGAGACTGAATGAAAGGAGTGGACGAAGCTATCGTGACATCACCCTTTGTGTTTGAACTCCAATTTTGAGCTCTGAGTTTGGCCTTTTGTACACTATTGGAACCAGAAGGAACCGTTTTTAGAATTGTCACAGGTAACAACACCTTCTGCAAAACCAGCACAAGGCTCCTACGAGGGACAGAGTGGTGCCTCTTCTGTCTGTGCAGATTTGTCCTTAACATGTGAAAGTGTTTTCAACTAAATTAATCTCACCCTGCTAATTTTTAAGATTCAAATGTTTCATCCATCGAGAATCTTTGTGGTTGAAAATGTTTAATTAGGCTGTTTTAGCAGCTTAATCACTTCGCCTCACTCCAACCTTATGGCAGTGGTTTCAGATATCAAAAATAATTGCATAGCATGAGTCAACCTTGTTGCCAATGGTCTGGTTTGTTTTTGTAGGTCATGAAGAGGCATTAGTATTTATTTCAGCCTGTAAAAGTCCTCACAGAAGCTTTAATTATCTCATTTACTTTAAGTTTAAAACTTCTCTTTAAATATTCTACTGGAAGAAAACTTGTGATTGAGATCATACACTCATTGAGGAGATACTCTCAGAGGAAAGAAATTGAAACTGAGAAGATGAGTTATTTTCTCATCTGGCTTCAAACTATTGGATTTCTCTTTCAGCCGGTGAATTCGCCCCCTGCTGGCTATCAAAATGAATGTAAGCTGAAGCCACTTCTCCATTAGCTCCACTTTTGAAACCAGAACTTGTGTCCACTCCTTCCACACAGTCTGTGAAGAGGGCTTGAAAATGTGTGAAAAGTGTGATAAGTGCCATGCATCATGTCAGGGGAATACTTGTAATTCTGTAGTACTTTTTCATTCATCCGCGGGAAGAAGGCTGCCAAAAAATGAGCAATGGACTCATCGGCATTGCAGAGGATAAGCAGTGGGGAAAAAATTGCAGTTACAGGGAAAAAAATGTCCAAGTCTATTCAGGTATTGAGTTGAGGAATGAAAGGCTATCTGACATATTCAAAAGTTGCCTGCTCACCTGAATTGAAAACGACTAAAGTTTGCCCGTTATCTACCTCCAGTTCAATTTGGTCCGAGACTCGACTCTGAGGAATCGCTTTTTAAAGAACACACAGGATCGAACATTCTTGGGAAATAACATCGAAGACTGGCAGCAGAATAAAGTCGGACTCTTCTTTAAAAATGCAGAGCACAGAGCAGCAAAGAGGCAGGTTTGAGAGGAGAGGTAGCGTGAGTGACATTTAAGAGACTCGGTGCATGTAGAGGTGCGTCTTGTGCACTCGGGGAACACGTATACAAACACACACACGCACACAGGGAGGCAGTGCTTTGGAACAGGTGCTGCGCAGGGCCTGCAGCAAGAATACATAATCCTCACATAGCCCTCCCATTGAGAGCCCTACTCCTTTTAAAATCCCCTTTTCACTGTTCATCATTAATTCATCTGTAACTCGCATGAAATTAGCCCTGTCGATCCCTGATTCGGAGGCACGCAATCCGATTAAAGGGGGGCAGGGACAGACAGGGATGTAAAGAGCTCGGCGGGGATATGAACCCTCAGTCCAACAGATTAGAGAGGAGACAGGGAAGAGAAGGAGAGAGATGGGATGTGGGTTTAAAAAGGGAGCTGCAGTCACATAAAAAAAGAAAGACTGGATGCAGACAGATTCTGACAGATGAAAGAAGGAGAGGGGGAGAAAAGCAGGGATGGCAAGCAGGTAAAACATCAAAAAATGGAGGGTCAGCCTGCCTCCCAGTAAGAAACCATCTCATGAAACTCTGAATAAAGACGTTTCATGCTGATTTTATTGAGAATGACACTAATGACTAGTGCTGGGTGTGCTGGCTCAAAAGAGTCGCTCAAAACACCATCAAAAGAAAAAAGGAGCCAGCCATACACCCAGCAATTAGGTCATCAAGTCTCCACAAAAAGATATTAGGAGACTTGGTTTGAAAAAAAAAAAAAAGGTTGGATGATTTGAAATAGAAGAAAAAGTGCAGTAAAGTTAAAACGAAATGGATAGTACAAGGGGCTGGAACATTTGCTTTGAAGTAGAAATCCATGAAAATTTCATATCAGAGAAGTCTTTTTTTAACTTTTTATGACTGATAGATAAAAGACTTTAGTTTCATCCAGTGCACAAGTGTTTTAATGGTCATTTTGTGAAGCAACAAAAGTTTTTGACTTCTAATGGTGTCTGTACATGCAGTTTCTAACTCCTCCTGTGAGAAAAATAGATTCAGTTTGGGTTGAGTTGCATCTTAATGTTTGTTAAAATGATTTGATATGCAGAATATCCTTTGCTAGGAGAATCATCAGACAAACAGGACATGTATCATTTTATTTCCTTGTTTCTACTAATAAATCAAGGCAGTAGTATCTACTCTGCATTGATACCCATCATTAGTGAGCAGCTGCTGTAAGAGCAGTTAAAGTAGTGAACACACTTTTCAATGAACAGATGATATTTTTGGAGTTCAAAGCACATCAGCGAGCTTAGATTTAAAAATAATGAGGATATTAGGTAATCGTAATTTAATACTCTGTCATCGTCTGTAATTTGTAGCACATTTTGGAGCCCTTTATGTCAGAGCATGTCAGATTTAGAGAACCCTCTCTTCGTCTATCTTAACTTTCTGTGGCTGGCGTGCAGCCCGTCTCTCTTCATCCCTTTGATCGTGCTGGTTTGACAAACAAAGCGTCGACCCGTCGTGTCAGTCAGCTGGTGTCATCAAGCGGAAAATCAAAGACCAAACCTGACAAAGACAGACAACCGATTTAGTGCCGGAAATACATTTCGACCAAAAATATTTCCCGTACAGCCTTTTGATGGTATTAGTGTGTTCTAATATGTAATGACATACAAAGCCTGTCCTGGTGTTTGATCTGTGAAGGGGACACAGCGGATGTGTAATGTCTTCTGAGGATCTGGGGAAGCTGAGGAAACATCCGGGGATGATGTCATCGGGATATCTCGGACTGGACTTTGAAATTTAGCTTTAAGCCTGCGTGACAAAAAAAAATGTGTCCTGATGCAGTGTCATACCAGGTCAGCTGTTGGCCATTGGCTAATGTTGAGCCATCTGTGGGCATCTTTTGTCCCAGATTCAGCTTTTTGTCTTGCATTGTTAGTACGAGTCGCCCCTGTTTGTGGCTGTTCTGTCAAATAAGAGGGCAACAACTCAGAAATATATTTAAGTGAGTACAGAACGCAAGCAACAACTTCTTCTTCTTGAAGGAAAACAGCAGTGCCATTTACATCCTCTAATTAAACATACTCTTGGTTTGATTTAGCTTGATATTCAAGACTTAAAACAATAGATAAGAGAAGCAAGTTTGGTAGGATCAGTGGTCAAGTTCATAATCAAAGTTTTATAAGATGACGAACATCCTATGAAGGATTTATAGATTTAAAAAAAGGCCTTTGCAAGTGGTGAGTGAGAGTCATGGGGATACATATCTACAGTCCAAGGTCGTCTGGTTTCCCTTTGCAAATGACAAATGTGGACTTCTGCCTCCTGCTGGGGAGGACAGTCATTCCTCTTTTGCAGATGTAGAACGTACAGTCATGGCCAAAAGTTTTGAGAATGACACAAATATTACATTTTCACAAAGTCTGCTGCTTCAGGGTTTTTAGGTGTTTTTGTCAGATGTTTCTATGGTATAATGAAATACAATTAGAAGCATTTCATAAATATCAAAAGCTTTTATTGAGAATTACACAGAATTCATGCAATAAGTCAATATTTGCAGTGTTGACCCTTCTTTTTCAAGACCTCTGCAATTCTCCCTGGCATGCTGTCAATCAACTTCTGGACCAAATCCTGACTGATGGCAGTCCATTCTTGCATAATCAATGCTTGGAGTTTGTCAGAATTTGTGGGTTTTTGATTGTCCACCCGCCTCTTGAGGATTGACCACAAGTTCTCAATGGGATTAAGATCTGGGGAGTTTCCTGGCCAAGGGCCCAAAATCTTAATGTTTTGTTCCCCGAGCCTCTTTGTTATGACTTTTGCTTTATGGCAAGGTGCTCCATCATGCTGGAAAAGGCATTCTTCATCACCAAACTGCCCTTGGATGGTTGGGAGAAGTTGCTCTCGGAGGACGTTCTGGTACCATTCTTTATTCATGGCTGTGTTTTTAGGCAAGATTGAGAGAGAGCCCACTCCCTTGACCGAAAAGCAACCCCACACATGAATGGTCTCAGGATGCTTCACTGTTGGCAAGAGACAGGACTGGTGGTAGCGCTCACCTCGTCTTCTCCAAACAAGCCTTCCTCCAGATGCCCCAAACAATCGGAAAGGGGATTCATCAGAGAAAGTGACTTTACCCCAGTCCTCAGCAGTCCAGTTCCTGTACCTTCTGCAGAATATCAGTCTGTCCCTGATGTTTTTACTGGAGAGAAGTGGCTTCTTTGCTGCCCTCCTTGACACCAGGCCTTCCTCCAAAAGTCTTCGCCTCACTGTGCGTGCAGATGCACTCACACCTGCCTGCTGCCATTCCTGAGCAAGCTCTGCACTGGTGGTGGCCCGATCCCGCAGCTGTAACACCTTCAGGAGACGGTCCTGGTGCTTGCTGGACTTTCTTGGGCGCCCTGGAGCCTGTTTGGCAACAATTGAACCTCTCTCATTGATGTTCTTGATAATTCGATAGACGGTTGACTGAGGTGCAATCTTACTCGCTGCTATAAACTTCCCTGTTAGGCCCTTTTTGTCCAATGCAATGATGGCTGCACGTGTTTCCTTGCAGGTAACCATGGCTAACAGATGAGGAACAATGGTGTCATGCACCATCTTCCTTTTAAAGTGTCCAGTCACTCAATCATGACAGATTGATCGCCAGCCTTGTCCTCATCAACACCCACACCTGTGTTAATGTGTGTGACACCTGTGTGTCATTGAAATTATGTTAGCTGGTCCTTTTGTGGCAGGGCTGAAATGCAGTGGAAATGTGTTTTTGGTGATAAAGTTCATTTTCAAGGCAAAGAGGGACTTTGCAATTAATTGCAGTTGAGCTGATCACTCCTCATAACATTCTAGAGTATATGCAAATTGCCATTATAAAAACTGAAACAGCAGACTTTGTGAAAATTAATAGTTGTGTCATTCTCAAAACTTTTGGCCATGACTGTACATGCTAGTTGGTAGTACTCTTGAGTCTTTGTGGTGGAAGTTCCTTCCTGTCCACTTGTTTTTTCTTTGTCATTTTGTGTGCAGGGCTATAAAAGCTATTGATTTTTCTGAATCAGATGAAAATAAAGTTTTTGGTTGCTTAGCCTGTTCTTAATGACTTTGGTTGCCCGATGAAATACACAAGATAGTTACGAGTTCAGTACACAGAATGGTTTAACCTGCCTCAGACCGAAAAATGATGCCTCTGGACATGTCTCCATTCGTCCTTAATGTGAGTGTATGTGTGTTGATGAGATGACTCATCTTTGTATCTCTCTCTCTCCCCTCAGGTGGTCTGGAGGAGCTGGCGGTGACCCGTCGGTTGCCCAAGGCCTACAGCACCGGCTACGTTGGCTGCATCAAGGACGTGGTGGTGGACGGCGTGGAGCTTCACCTGGTGGAGGACGCCCTAAACAGCCCCAAAATATTACAATGTTCTGCTGCCAAATAACCCGGCGGAGACAAAATATTAAGAAAATCAAAAAAAAAAAGAACCCTCCCTACCCGCTCCCTCCATAGCGCCCATGTCTCCTGCTGTAATTATTTTCTATTTTTGTATACTTTTCATCGCTTTTTATATGGAAAGAAAATTAATATGTCATTTTTGTTTGATATATTTTGTTCTTTTTTCTTCTGCACCTCCACTCACAGAACACATTTTTCTTTTCCGTACTGCTGCGGCCCTTCATCTTTTTCAAAGCGCAGGCATCTCTGTGAAAAACAGAGATTTTATTCTTGTCAGTTTTGTTGTTTTAGAACAAACGCCAACTTAAAAAAAAGCCTGTCCCCTTTTTCTCGCTCATTACTTGAACAATGGTGGACCTCACAGATGATCTCTGGTTGCTGCCTTGTCTTGGTGCCATATCTATCGTCCACATTCCCCAAGCATGGCCTATATATCCATGATTATATAGACATACATTCCCTGAGAGAGCTGGACGCAGCGCAGCCTGCTGTGTGCACTTCTTTGATGCTGCAGCCAGCTAGCTCCAGTCAACAAACTCTGTATTCAGCCCACTGTATTTTCCTAATGGGACTTTTCTGATATCAGTCAAGCTGCTACAGTGAGAAAGTACACTTTCGTTACCACTCAATCAACCCCCATCTCACAGCGCCCAAAAAAGAAAAACCCTCCTGTCTCAATCTGAACCCCATCAGAGCCTTTAGTTTTGAAATATGAGTCACTAACCCTGCAAGCCGACATGACGGAGACAGAGAGAGCGCTGCGTTCCACGATGACTTGCATATCATTAGTCATAAGTCAAGAAATGAATCATAGACATGAATAAATGTTATAAATATAGAGTATATAAATAATACCTGAGACTGTGAATATGTAAGATGGGTTCTCTTTGGAGAATTGTGCTTCTCATGTACTATTGTGCGTTCTGTTTTACAATCAACAGATGAACTAATGATGACCACTATAAATGCATGCACTTCTGCAGTGTTGGTTTGAATCTGGTTTTTGTTTTGTTTGTTTTTATATTCACTTTTTGTTCAAAAATACTTTCTTATCGGGAAAATGTCGCTGTTTGGGGGTTTGTTTGGTTTTTGCAATGACTTTAAAGGGTTCCTTTTTTTCTCTTATCTCCACTGACGTGATTTCAGAATCTACAGAGCTCAGAATAATGTTTTATATCTGTTCATTCCCTGTATCGTTTTTGACCGTTTTTATTTTTTGGGAGCAGTTAGTTTTGCAGGACTTTGATGGTGCATCAGGGGAAGAGTTGTTACCATATCTGACCTTAAGGAGGTGCTGAAAGCAAAGACTGAAGAAAAGGACAGACAGAAAGGATGCAAAGAGGAGTGCTTCTACTCTTGGGAATGTCCTGTCAGACAACAATCAACACAAACACAAAAGAAGCTTAAAAAAACTCTGCTTGAGACTTAATTTCTTTTCGTATTTGACCTCGGAGCATTCCTGGAGGAGTCTGTATTCAGCTGTTTTTGAGAGAAGAGAGACTGTGATGTTGTTGTGACCTTCAGAAGCCATAACAGCTGCAAAAATGGGAAAAAGATGCATAATCCTACAGTACTTGCAAATTAACATAGCAACGCATGGGTTTGTATTACTAGTGCGAATTCCGTAACATCCAGTGAACAGATGCAACGTGGAGTCGTTTTTGCTGAACCACAATAAGCTGCGACGACTGACTTAAAGACTCTTGTTTTGATATGAGAACCTTGGCAATATCTTAAAGACAAAATCATGCTTGTTTGTGATCGAGTATCAAATGGTCTTGTACTTTTTTTCCTTTTTTTCTTAAGTTGTTAATTTTGTTTTCCTTCTTAAATCATCAAACAACCTGTTTTTGTACAGCCCTGCAATTTTTAAGTGTAAATTTAGCAAATGTGTGATCTGTGGAGGTTTATGTTTTTAGTAATATACACTGGAACCATTTCTGACGTGTCTGTTTGCCCACACGGCGATATACTCATGTACGTGGGGGAGGGATATGTGTGGGTTTGAGCTCTGAGTGTCCACACCGCACCAAACACCTCTCTGGTGTCCCAGTACACATTTAAATTCCACTACTTACTCTATTAATCTCAGACTGGTCTTATTTTACCACACGGCTCTTTGAATTTGATCCATTCAGGTGGTAACACTCAATAAAAGAGATAATTCTGTGTATTTGTATGGACTCATGAACAATAAGGACAGTTGCAGTCTTTGGTTTCGGTGGAAACTTTGAATTGCCTTAAAACTGGTCACCTGGACTCCGAGCAGGTGACAAAGACGTCATCCATGTAACTGTCCTTACTTTAGCCAGTGTATTAGCCTCATCCCCATAATGTAAATGAGTATTGCATAATAATAATGACAATTATATTAGTAATAATGCTCATACACACATTAAAAAATCACAGGGGGACACTGCAACTGTCTCCTCTGGCATTTTACAAAAACCTATTTACTGTTTTTGAATCTATTTTCTGTTCCTTATTTATGTCTCCATGTGGGTTACCCTCCATGTCTGGCCTCTGTAAACTACTGTCTGACTGCAGGAATCCTCCTCAAATGGCAGTGCACCGAGTAAGAGTGGCATGACCTGAGCATTACTAACTTTATGACCTTTGTCTTGTGTTCCTACCACCATGAAATAAAAATGTCAACCAAACAGAGAATGATCTTGTCAGACTTTGATTTTGTTATCATGTGTTGATTTGAGATTCTTCAATACTCTCTTCTTTCAGCGTAGTCAACACATCCTGTGACCCAACCAACAATGGGTTAATCTGTCTAATCAATGACTTCTAACACTGTCTGAAATATGTTCTGCTGGGAAACGTAGTTTAAAGCAAATCCCCCCTAGTCAGGATGAACAGGGTCTTTGTTGTGAGACGGTCTCGAGTGAATTAAACAGCTGTCGTTGGATCATTTCTAGAAGAGGGATGGTGTTGGAGGTTCCTGTTCAAGACAAAGTACTGTCACTAAAAACTGAACAAGAGCCACTTAGAGATAGAGATATAGGTAGAAAGGTTCCTCAGACCTTTTCATGTGGTTTTGGGGATAGTAAGTGGACTTTGAGCTTAAAGGTTTTTTTAAGATGTCTTTTTTGAATTAAGCAACTTTCTACCCTGGTGCATTATTGCAGCTCTTTAACATGTTTGTTTTGTTTTGGACATAAATGGTGCAGAGGAAAAATTGAAATAGGCTTTAGATACACAAACAAACCCTTTCTTTGAGTCGATTTATTGTTGCTTTCTAACTGATGGGGTTCCTTCACGATAAAGAAATATGACGCATCATCAGTCTTATCTCCAAAGCTTAAACTATTGCAAATTTTTTGATGCATATTTAAACCTGATGTTGCATAAAATCTTTGAGATTCTTAATCTATAAGGTGCATTTCGACCAAGAGTTTGAAAATAGTAAATTTGACTAATGGGTCACCTTTTCCTGAGCTCTAGCCCTCCTCACAGGTCAGAGTCGGCTCAGCTGGGATGGAGATGTGACGGTTGACATCATAATACTAGACACTAGGTTTACGACCCGCCCCCTTGTTAAATGACCACCTGTCATCACTTAACAAAAGCTCCACATGGCAGCGATAATATATCATTTGTCTCTTTTGTCTCTTGGCAAGCACACAAACATTGTCTCTTGAGCCTGGTTGTTGAAAAACTGTAGTCTGGGTTTGAATGATCTAGATTTGGGAATCATAATTTTTCTTTTCTTATCCAGGATCAGGTAATCTAGCTTTCCTTAGTCCCAGTTTGTCAAAGATAAACTGGATAGCTTCAACCTGATAGGGACTTATAAAGATTACCAAATCCAAATGATCAGTGATTTAAGTGTGACCACATGATACACACTTCATCTACAGGGGGCGCCAAGATCCACACAGAGTGATTAATGTAGACTGCTGCTTTTGATTGAGCATATCATCTTTGAAACTAATGGCTAGGACTGTTGGGTGACAAAATCCATTATTGTTTACACCCTTACAGTCTACCTCATATAATATGTAAGGGATAATGTACAGTGAGTGGTAGGTTATGTGAAATAGAACCGCAACAGGTTGAGACAAGAGCCGTCTTCTTGGTTCCCAGGTCTTGTCTCCCCCCTATTTCAAACTGTTTTCTTCAGTTTGGTCGACGTCTCTTTCACTCAGCTCCTTGTGTGTTTTAACATCCCTTGCTAGTTTTCGTCTGGGGTTTCCTCCTCTTATCACTCTTTCCATCTGCTGGTGACTATTCAGCCATTAACCTTAAATACAAAGTTTGGTGCTCATAGAATAAATTGAATTGTCCTAATCCTTCTAAAAAGTTTTGAACAACACAAACTGAAAAATTTCATGGTGAAAAAACAGTTCTAGACCTGAATACTTTTGAAGGTCCAGTCAGAGACAGGGTAGGTCTTAACAAGGATTTTAAATGATTGAAGAGAGTCAGAGTTGATGATGTGTGGAGGGCAGCAATGGCAAGGGCTCTGTTGCCCCCCGTCACCCCCCACCCCCACCCCCCTACGGTGGGGTGCTAGGTCAAATATGGGGAGTGCTGTTTGATGAGGTCGGTCAGGGGGCAAGGTTATTGAGGGCTTTAAGCAGGATCTTGAAGTGGATTCGGTGCTGTATGGGGAGCAGGTGGAGGTGCTGAAGGATGGGTGTGAGGGGTGTGATGTGAGCTCGGAGCAGGAGTGGGTGAGTAACCAGGCAGCTGAGTTATGGACATAATGGAGTTCTTGGAGGTCAGTGGAGGTAGAGATTTCTGATTGTTGGAGCCAATCCCAATGTTTGTGTACTTTGATACCTTCACATTCATTCATTTGTTTGTTTGTTTTTTGTTTGTTTATGGAAATATAGAAGTAAATTTGTACTTTTGAACTGGGTGACATATAAATGGACAGGTATGATAGATATATGATGCACTAGGCAGGTGAATGGTTTTTTCCTTGGACATAGGAACACAGGATGCCACAAATGGTTTGCAGGACAATGTGAATGAACACAAAACTTTATTTTTTGTAAGTTGGCAAGGCAAAATTGCCAGTAGTGATTATTTGCTCAAACTTTAAACTAATTGCTCCCATATTCTATTCCTGTACCCTGAAATAGTTTATAATTATAAGGGTGGAGATTTTTGATATGTTTAATTATGCACTGTATAATATATTGGAGAAGCTCAACCTCTTGTGAATTCTCAGAGTCAGTCTTCATCAGTTTGACATTCCAGACACCTGCATATTTGAGCAATTACGAGTTAAGGCTTCCGTCTATGCTACGAGTTAATGAGCGGTCTCTGCTCTCATCTTTGATTGAAATGTCCGAGATAAACAGTGTTTTTACAAATCAAAAGCAATTGAAGTCAGACAGTTGCACACACATCAGTAAACAGCTTCATTGATATTTACTTCTTATGATTCAAATCACCTACAGCGATCTCTGCTGCTTCGCCACTAATTGAAAGACTGGAATTCAAGCAAAAAGAAAAAAAGTGCAGCAGCTCTGCACAGCTTCATACATCATTCAGCACATCCCAAATCTGTGCTGAGTGTTCTTCATTAAGCCTGAGATTTAATGAGTTGGATTTATTCCTTGCTAATGACAGTGAAGGACATTGCATGTTGTGTTGTGTTAATTAAAAGTCTATGAAATGATGTTGATGAAACAGTTTTGCTCAGTGAAGAGTCCTTCTGGGAACAGATCATTTTCATGTTAATGAGAGTAAGTAGTCAAAAAAATCAAAACAAACGTAAAGAACCAAATAATAAATGCAGTAGAGGATCACTGCATGGCTCACACCCAAGGGACATTGCTCAGGGTGAAATATGCGTGTGAGAAGACACAAGATTCACACAGAGGGCTCATTTTGATTCGTGTTCTGAGCAACCGAAGCTTTAGCTCAGAGGCAGCTCGAACATTTTAAGACTTGTTTTTGTATCACATGTTGGAGACTGAGGTTTGTTGAAAAGGTCAAAGTGGATTTATGAATTATGCAACAAACCCTCTGGATGAAATTTCATCAGATCTTCAAACCTGAGCCAAACATGAGCCCCGAAGTCCAAAAAAGAGTCTGAGACATCATCAGTTATGGAAGAAACTGTTCTTAGAAAACCCCAGCATGATTTCTAGGAATGTTTTCTAAAAATGTCAGGCAGTTTCATCACTTAAAAATAAAAGACCTCGCCCCAACCAAGCTGCATTACGTCCCTTTGGAGGAATAAAGTCCCTCTCTCACATCTTTTTATGTTCACATGGTAATAAAAAGTTCTTTCTCTGGGACAAGGCTCCAGCTGTCCAGCTGAATCTCTCAGTAAAAGTCCTCTTTGTTCCCCTTTCCAGATTTTTTTCAGTCTCTGGACAGACAGATTTAAAAGTCTTGAGGCAAAAGGGGTCAGAGGTTACAGGCCTATAGAAGCAGCCACCTCGGGGTAGATGGGACATCCTGGTTTGCAGTCCCCTGGGTGGGAAACTCAGCTTTGTGCTCTTGAGCCTTTGTGTCCATCCTAGACTCAACAGGACATGAGTCTGCACGATGATTACAAGCCAATGTTTCAGTGCAAGAGCCTTGTCATACCTTTTCCATCCCTGACTCTATCCTGCATTCTTAACAGCATGTAACACACCCTGCTTTGTTTGGTTTTACACGTTTTAGAATTGTTTCCATCTTCTTCACTTGCTTTCATTTCTTGTCATTTTCAAACGGGTTGAAAATGAAGTGAAAAGTAATTTTTTCCACAATTTAATCACTTCTTTTTAAAGTAGAGTTACTTTTTCCTCTTAAACACACATATTGTTTTTCCACTACTCAAAAATAACTCACCCAGTTATCTTCTTAAATATGCAACAGAAAGGTGCAACACAAAACCCCCAAGGTTTCCAGTGAACCTCAAAGTCACCCAATAAAAAGGCAATGTCTTTGTTTTCAGTCTTTTTTCACAGTGAAAGGCACAGACAGGAACTTTCATGATGTGTTCATTCTGGTGACCCCCTTTGACTAATCAATTTTTTTTTTCCAGGATGACGACTGCATTTTCCATGAGCACCATCACCCACTGTTATAAAGATGTGGCTCTTGCTACTGTGGAAAAGAATAAACAACACAGATCTTCTTTTAATATAATTTTTCTTTGTTTAAACAACTTGTATCAGGATGCAGAGATATCAGGTCATGTATGGATTTGTAGCTACGACAAATTATCAACTGTAGCGTAACAATAACAAAACTTTGTGAACTTAGATTTTTTTACTGTTAGTTAGCATACAAAAGGTGAGCAGATGCATGGGTTTAAGTTACCAATCCCAGCCTTGGTGTCATGATGTAAGCTCCGGCGTCCCAATAAATGTCTGGACAACGTAAATATGCACATGGTTTAAAGCTTTAGTCCTCAATGAGCAGTGAAGCATTCACATGCTGGCATAAACATTACAGTTCATAGCCAGTTAGGTCTTTACCTAATAAAGCCCTGGTTGTAGAGTTTCTCCATTTAAACCAGTGTTTTAACAGAAAACTAATGCCTTTTTGCTAATCCAGTATCAGCCATCAGCCTTTTTTTCTTATACATTTTATGGTTTGAAAATCAAATAGCAGCTGTATTTGTCAGTGTGTTTGTTTTGCAGTCTTTCAGATGAATATCAGCCTAAATTGCTTTGCCAAACAATTCCTCCCAGTTCTCTCTTAAAATGTGTGACTTAGGTGCACAAACTTCCCCAGGTTTCCAAGGATCTTATGATCATCCAATAAATGTTAACGACTTTGTTTTTCTGTCTTGTATCAATACCATTAGGCACTACTAAACACAAAATGTGTGGTTTCAGTCAGATTTCAACCACAACTCAGATATTTCTCTCACTTTATCAAACTTAGAAATATGATTGTAGTTTTCTATTCTTCTATGCAAGCATTCTTCACTGCTGGATTCTTTATGTTGTGAAAAGTCAAGCGTAATTTCTCCGTTATCTTATAAAATATGAGCTCTATGATGTAGCACAAAGTATCCAAAGCTATCCGAGGAACCACCAAATAGTTCTAATAACTAAATTTTAAGCCTGCACAAACTGCCATTATGCACTAAATGTGTACTTTGTTTTATTGTTATTGCAATTAAACTATCTTCTATTTATTTTTTTGTATAGAAATCAGGAATTTGAAATTTTGTTCCTACTCTTTTAGACATGCCTTATACCCCCTTTGTTTTTTTTTTGGTGTTGAAATCAATCATTTTTGTCAGAGTGTTGTTCAGATGCGGTGTAGTAGAATTAAATTGCATTCAAACTGCTTTGCTGCACATCAAGAATAATCTCTCCCAGTTATCTCCTAAAATAAGAGCCTGTAAGTGGAGCACAAGAATCCCAGGGTGTCCCATTAGCTTTAAAATCATCCTGTAAATGGTTATGACTTTACTTTTCAAGTCCCTCAGTGTTGTATCAATCACGTTTAGTATGAAACACTTAATGTGCACTTCGTGTTAGTCCAAATCCAATTCAGCTATTTCTCACCCGCCTCATTTATTTCCACTGGGTATCGATCAGAGAGTGATGTCCTCCCCTTGTTGACAGGATCATTTTAACTGCCAGGCCCCAACAATAAACCCTGTGTTCAGACCCATCTATCCAGCCTGCAGCACAGAGTGTTTGGCAGAGAAAAAAAAATCCACTTCAACAAGAAATTCCTCAGAGAGGAGAAACTCCCTCTACATGGTCTCAGCGTTTGTGTGTAAGCTGCAACACTGGGTCAAACAGTAGAAAAGCAAATCTATACGTGTGAAGCCTGTGAGCTCACAGACAATTGCATAAGCCCATCCATCCCCCAGTAGATTAACCTCCACTGATAACCACAGGCGGGTGACGTCAATGCTGCTCTGCCTCTATTACTACTCTACCCCCCTCCCTCCCTCCCAGTTTCCAATATTCTCTGAGCTTGGAGGCTGTCCCATCAAGAGAGTATTAGAGTCTTGTCTTATCTCTCAGAAGACAATAGCAGACCTTTATGTATGAATGGCTATTGAAAAATACTACAAGTGAATGTGCAAAAGTATATGAAATATCATCGAGAACAGGTTTTTCTTTTTTCACAAACGTGCAAGTTTAAATCCAATTTCTGTATTTTCTAAAATGTTATTTTAGGTTTAAGATGTTAGAAGAGAAATTGTCCCTTCTTTCTGCAAGGACTCAAAGTATTGTCACATAAATATTTTTTCTACCATATTTTAGCATTTGTTGCAGCCAAACATGGTTAAGGGTTTTTAACCTTTAATTGGATACTTGACCATGAGCCCACATTTGCAGTCACAGGTGTTTTAGATGAGATCTGAATAACAGCTTCAAATATGTCTCAGCTAATAAGCGCTTGAAAATTAAAAAATCTGTTAGGCCCTTGCAGTAAAAGGTTACAAAGCCACTGACACTAACTCGCACATGCTAGGGAGCTGCCTGGAACAGCTCTTCAGATGTATCAAGTTGGCTGTGTTTAGTCAGGACAGTACAGGAAAGGAAACACTTGCAAAGACGCAGAGCTATGGTCAAACTTAAGGATAGAGAAGCTGGGCCTACTGCAACATGAAAATGCAAACTTTTTAAATATCAGAATAACACCTTAAAAATCACAACAAAGAGCAAGATGTGCTAATTATTTTTCATTTGATCCTTTTTATTTCTACATTTGAAAAAGTTGTGCTCATAAGTTTACATACCCTGGCAGATTTTATGATTTCTTGGGTAGTTTCTGTTGTCATTATGATGTAAATTGTTCCCTGTTGTGGTTCTATTTTTTTTTCTTATCATTCATATCCTCTGAAAAATTGCCAAAAAAAATCACAAATCCTGCCAGGGTATGTACACTTATGAGCACAACTGTAAGTACGTGTTCAGGGATGTTCTGCTCGTGAAATTAATTAACATACCTATGGAAAAAAATAATTAGGAGCAAAGAAATTACTTAGGTTAAGAATTGTAGTACTCTTTTCCTTATAAGAATTGTTTTGAAAGTGGAAATAAATAAGGCTTTTTGCAGAAGTCGAAAATAGAAGGAGAATATATTTTTTTATATGCTATTAGACGATATATAATGAAATGGTTTAAAATAAAAGGGATACATTCACTTGCTCCCGATTTACGCCCACAGGTCAGGCCTTTTGTTTTGAAAAGCACCACCGGAAGTCGTGTCGACAGAGATGTGTGGCTCCCTCTCGCAGGTTCAGCGGATCTTCAGTCTTCAGAGCGACTTATCGGAGGTAAAAGGGGATCGTTTAAGGATACTTGACAGCTTTCAGAGACTGCTATGACATCTCGCAGGTAGAGTCGAGTTTTTTTTGTTTGTTTGTTTATGTTTTTTCACAAACTACCATTAACCCCACCGTGAAAATTAACCGCTTGTTTGCAGGAGCGCTCAGAGATTGTTCAGCAGCGAGATTGAAACTGAGGTTGTTAGTGAGAGAGAAAAGGCGCCTCAACTTTTACTCACTACAGACCCTGAAACACACACTTTACCCTCATATTATACATGTATTTAATCCCTTTAACTGTTTTAGTTTGGTTTATTATGAATTGAAATAGTGAGAACTGATTTTGCAGCGACATTGAAAGCTTTGATTAAATTACAACATTGTACTAATTGAATTAAATTAAGCTGAAACTAAATAAACAACAATGCGCTAATGTCTTTGTGAAGTTTAGTTTATATTTTATAATAATTTGCAGTGTGTGCGCAAGTTTAGGCTAGTTGTTTTAAATTATAGCAAAGTAAGAGATTAAATAAGTACTACAACACGATTATGTCCATCACACAACTTTTTATCCTTAATCAACAACAGCTGTGAGCATTTTATGTGTCTGTCCCCCTCTTTGTCATTGCCTGTAGCTTCCTGTGAATCCTGCCATACACAGAGTATTATCACACATTAACTATAACTAATTTTAAAAAACACCACTCAAATCTCAAGTTCATAAAACTACAGCAGCATCAATTTGAGGTCTCCACAAATGTATTAATAATAATACAATTTATTTATTAAAATGATAAGGACCACATAAAAAACAAGTGTGCCTGTTCAAGTAATGTGAGCTCTAAACAATAAAACGATAAGAAATATATTTATAAATTCAAGTAGTAGTAAAAATGTGTGTAGTAAGATCTGCACCAGAGGCCTGCTGCACTCTGACATCTCAGCTTAATGCTGTGTTACTGGTGTACACAGTGTCTGTTCCCTCCACCAGTCCTCTCTTCACATATTATTAACCACATGTACATCTGTGGACTAGTAATCATTTGTAGATCTCACTGAAACATTGACCAGCTTAGTGTGTGAGGAATTAAGAGCGACAGGAGGCTGTGCCAGGCACCACAAACATGAATGGATATGTGTCCTCTGTTATTGGTTTATATGATGTCAGAATTCCCTCTGGGTTTCCCTCTCTAGTACACATTTAGGAGCCTGGTTTATGGATGAGAAAGAAAAATCATTGTGTTTAGTATTTGGCATTTTAACTTAAAAATGTGAAGTCTTTGTCCTGTTGCGGGTTTCTATGCAAGGTTACCTCTGAGATGTTGACACATAGAATTAACATGTCTCTTGGCCATTATGGATGTTGTTGACATAAGAAAATGCAAGGTTGGCAACCTGAGAGTTTACAGTTAAAACAAGTATTTTACTGATATAAGGGTGGAAAATGTTCGGCTGTGTTGTGCTTTTGTTTGGCCTCTCCCTTCACTACTCTACATGTCTTTAGTTGGTTAGAGAAATGAATTAACATTTATTTACAGAGCAAAGAATATTGAATTCTGATATTATTTGACAAAATTGTGTTTGTTCGCGATGAAACTAGCTTCATATAGCTCAGACCTCACCACATAGAGTGTGGAAACAGTAAAGCTGACTTGTGCATTTATTAAGGAAAATACATTGTTCATGCACAAACAAACTCCATAATAATTCACCTTAATAATGTTTTGCAGTTTCTTTGTATGACTTACAGTACACACTTGATACACAGTGTTGAGTGGTACTGTTTGTTACTCAGCTTTGCATTAACTCCAAAGTAAAGTCCAAATTCTTGTGAACTTTCTGCAGCTGATTAATAATTCATATTTACAAGTTGCATTAACCAATCTGTGCGTGCATATGTAAATTAGCTGGCCACTCCTGCATGGTAACCAGCAGCAGATTGATAACTAGAGTTATAGAAATAGGGTGAATTCAACTTAAACTTGAGGATACTTTCATTTGATTTGAAATACTGTGCATCAGATTGTTGGATTAAAATGGAACTTAAATTAGAAGCTTCTTCCTCGATGTTTTTGGTCGATGTTTTTGGCAGTCCGGCTCTGTTCTCTCTCGTCTGTAAACACCCATCAGTTACGTTTTCAGAACGCAGCACGGAGCAGGACTGCTCAACAGCTGGAGTCTTGTGACCACACACCTCTGATCTGTTGAAGGCTTGAATATCTGATCCGGAGGGCTCTGACCTTACCGGATCAGATACGCAGCCAGAACGCAACGGAGCAGATCCAGTAGAAGTTAACACATTGACTAGAATAGAAAACCTGTCAGATCTGGTGCTGTGACGGATTAGAGACGGCCCAGACACAGATCTAGTGGAATTTGGCCATTAGAGTAAGCAATACAGTAGAAAACTGCCAAAACTGAGCCCAATTTGTTTAATACAGCTAAACACAGAGTCACAGAGTCTAGACCGTGTCAAACTGGTTTGCAAAGTGAGGCTAACTTTAGTAGAGCGATCACAGACAGCCTTCAGTCCTTCTTGCAGGTTAACTTCCACATACATGCGCTGGTTTTGCGCTGCTCTTGTTGATAACTTGTTTAACTGATCAGTAATTCTGGTGCTGACTCGCTGATCACAGCCTGATCTAAAACTATGAAGATTTAAACTATTGCTGTTAGGGCTGCCCCGCTCCAAGTTGATGATTCAATTCTTCCACCGAGAGACCTCAAGTCAACTCTCATTTTGCACATTGTTCTCATTGTTCAGTGTGATGTAGGAGCTACAACATGAAGGACTGTATACTAAATGTTAATTTCTTTAGTTGATGAAATCGCCTGATTAAAACAGGTAATAAGAAACTACATAAAGCAGATATCATTGTCTGTGATGTTCCTGTTAGGACTTTGGGGGCTGTGACCCGAGCTGCCTTTGACCTTTGCCCACCAGACGATTCAAATCTTCAGTTTAATTGAGTTATAGTCAAAATTACTTTCAACACTAGTCAGCTGCAGGATTTTGAATTCTGGCTGTCAGCTGGCATTCTTAGAAACTCTTGATGAGATAACTTTCTACAGGGAAAACAAAATCAGTGGAAGCCAAATTCAGTTTTACTGTCCAATTCTGAGTTTCTGAGTTTCTATTTCAAGAAAGTTCATCTCACTTGACAAATATCCATGACTTTTTATCTCAGACGTTTACAATAAACACTTCTGAGTTGACAGAGGGCCAAACACTTGACATCCTCAGGGGCTGAAGCCAGCAACAGGCTCAGAGACAGTTAAAAGTTGTTTTCATGTCTGCCAGTTTCCATGCTGGGTCGTCGGCCGAGACAAGCACGACTGTTGCGCTGTGGATCGTTGTGTACTTCCTGAGCTGAAATACCACAGGGGAACAATACTGTAGTGCATGCGTGCCATCGTGATGTGACAGACCTGCTGTCGTGTTGATAGTATCACTTCGACTCCTTGTTTCAGGAAGGATTTAACTTCATCATACTACTGTGGAGCTTCCACAATTTGTACCTATTGTTCTTACAGTTAAGGGTTGTGGAAGTTAAGCTATAAGGGAACCACAAGTTCATTGTTTGTACCTCCGACACTACAATCCGCTGATGTTCTTCTTTTATTTCCCCAATTGATTCTGTGTCGTGTTCTAAACTTTCCACTATTGGAAACCACCTCTGCCCCCCTCCCCCCTTTTGTTTAAAGAGGAGATCTCATTTGTCAGTGGAGCTCATTGGACCAGCTGAGAACAGTGAGTCAGTTTTGTCGATAAGCCGACAGGAAAACAACAGCCCATGTGGAGGAATAAGATAGCACTGCCAACGTTTCCAGGAGTGCTCTCAACCAACTGTTGTTTTTTTCCACATAAATGGTTTGCATTCTTTCATTTTGTTCAGTCATAAAGCAGAAAGAGGGGACAAAAGCTCTACTTATAAAGCATTTCTGAATATGAGAGCTTGTCAGGTGAATTACTTTAAGGTCAAGTGCTTATAGAAGTGAAAGGGACACACCTTTCCAGATAGATTTCAAATATTTCTTATTAAATCCAAACCGATCTGTGATAAGGTTAAATCTGTCATTCAATCCTGTGAGTGCTCTTCAGATATCTGACTTTGAATATGAGTTATCCTCATCTCACTTCACTAAAAAGTATTATTCTCTCACTACCTTTAAAGGAGCAGGATGGTGAAGTGGAACAACATAAAGGTCTGTTTACCACTAAAAATTACACCTCAATGCAGATATGTTGAAGTCTGCTCAGGCAAAGGGAAAGTCTTTTAAAGACAGAAGAAGACATAATTTGCTCTTAACCAATACTATAAAAGAGCTCTCAGTATGGGGTTACTATCTCTTTCAGTGCTCCAAGTGAGTACGATCAGTCAGCTTTATGGAAGTTTGTTAGAGATGGAACAATTCAATTCTTATATCATTACAAATACCTCTCTTCCAGTCTGCTAGACAGAAAATTAGCTAAGGAAGACCTGAGTAAAAGTTGATAAAAAGATATAAATCTAATTTAATATAACTATTTAACTGTCAGCCAAAACCTTTTGTTTGGATGACTAGTAAAAAAGAGAAAGCAGGTTTATTCTTTGATTTGTTTTCCAGCATGTAAGATTTTAAAAATGAACTATATTTAAAATTGAATGACTCTAGTTTCTTAAAGTAAAATGTGGGGCAAAAATCTGATTTTAATGATACCATAATTATGTTATTTTACAGTAAATGTCCAACTTAAAGCTTCTGTGAGGAACTTACTGTTTGTGTTGACTTTGGCACCCCCTTCGGACAAAGCAATACCTTTTATCTACATCAGATACAATGTGTTTTCTGATGGACAAAAATCTCATCCTGCTTTGTTTCAACCAAGCGGCAAACTCCAGTCTCAAAATATGAAGCCCATGCGGAAGTGTTATAAACTGCAATTCATCAAGCGTCCACTTGAGGCTGGCTGCAGAAACACCGAAAACCCCTTACACACCAATTCAAAAAAGACGATCTTTGCAGCAGAAATAAACATGTTTACAGCCTGGTTCAAAACATGACTGTAGTCTGGACAGCTAATTTCTCTATCAGCACACTGTACAGGGATGAATTGTTATATAACGCTACAGTTTAGAAGATATTAAGATTACGAGTGTCATTCATCAACAATGTTTGCTGTAAAAAAAGAGTGCAGGGGTTTTCCTTCATCATGCAGCAAATCATGTCACCCCCAACCCCCTCTCTTTGTTGTCTGTTTTAAAAAAAGGTCAGATGTGTGAAACCTGAAAATTGTTATTTATTCACCAATAATGTTTTTGACAAGTACTGTTTACCCTAATACAGACAAAAGCTGAACTATGCTCCTATGCTATGGTAATTTGACATAGAGTGGTCTAGACCTTCTATGTTTGTAAAAGCGTCTTGAGATAACGTTTGTTGTGATTTGGTGCTATACAAATAAAGGTTGATTGATTGATTGATATGCTACTGTGCAACTAGTTGTATTTGGAAGGTCATTTGACTGTCCAGCTACTGTAGAAGCTTTAAACCAATCATCATATCACTGGTTATATTTCTGCTGCAGGTGAATGCATGTGCACAGTGATTGCTTAAGTTGGTCATTAAGCTAATTCTGCTAAGCTGTCCGCCCTTCAGAGAAGAGAAGCATCCAGCGACACGGGGTGTGTCAGTTTTGCACCTCATGTAAATACCCCGGATCATTGGCTGGCCTAAAAATATCTGCAACATTACCAAAATCCACACCCCAGGCTTGTCTGTGACCGATATAGCCCTAGCAGAGGCTTTCATGCTGTGCTGTGGCTACTAAGAATATCACCTTTTTGTCAGAGGGCCTAGACAGGCGTGCTTTAAATAACCAGCCAGGGCTGTATTGAACTTGAGACATTATGTAAGAGGATAGAGTGGTGGCTGGATGCTCAGTGGGTCTGTTTCCCTTCAACCAGCTCAAGGCCTAACCTGCAGCTCCCTGCTGCCTGTTTATCTTTCAGTTCACACAGTTAAATCCCTTCTTCTCTGTCAATGTCTCCTCAGACAGAATCTGGTTATTTGAAATCTTATTCTCTTTGTCTTGTCTCTTTCTCTCCCACTGCCCAAGGCCAGATGCAGGGAAATGGGGCGCCTGCTGGTTGTCAAAGGGAATCCTATTCTTGGAAAGCCCTGAGTCACTCCTGCTCCTGCAGTCATGATCTGAGGAGTAGAGGGAGGGAGAGTGCATTGACGTGGTTGAATATGAAGCACATGCTGTTCAGTCTGTTTAAGAGACTCACAATTAATACCAACTCAAGTCTGCCATGGATACTGCACAGATAAATCTCTTTAGATAAAGCAATGTAAGGCAGTTTTTAAAGAAGTTGTATTTGTTGTCTTTCTTTCTATATGGCAACAGAAATCAATAATCAAATGAGTCATACAAGGAAAAAGTATTCAGTATGTTCGCTTATCACTGACCTAAGATTAAAAATGATTGGATTGTTCTCCTACTGACAATCCTACCTCTGTGTACTCTGCTTTTTGCATGATGTATTAAAGTATGCATGAAAGCTATGACTTTCTGCTGCTCTACTTAAGCTAACCTGTTTGCATACCTTTCAGTCTCTGCTGTGGTCTAATCAGTTTACCTGAGGGTATAGATGACAGCTAAGTGGGGCTTTATCTGATTGGCTTAATGTTTTGAATGCATTGCCCATTTATCATAGACTACATCTGAATGCATTACACGTTAACAAGTGTTTTTAAAAAGTTGCCACTCTCTCCACAGTTGCTGACCCCAACTAGGATTTACAGGCTGCATGTAATATTTGGGACAGCGATAATATCACCAAAGTGGATTGTTGCAATCAAATAATCTCTACAGTTAAGGTCATGTGGATTTGTTGAGTACTTTTGCAATGTTGCAGCAGATTATTTTGTGTTTGAACAGCAGGTGATTAGCACTACCCAACATAGGAGGATAAATTTAAAGATAATTGGATTTGGAGAAATGTTTCTTTTGTAACTTATTTGCCAGCAGGCTCATAAAAAGCTCCATTCATTATTAGTGAGGTCAGGTGCAACATAAGGGTACAAAAAAGTTACACATATCAAATGAGATATTTATCACATGGCTTTGGGATGATTTGAAGTGGTATTTTCAGAAAGTTTGGAAGCTTCAGATATGTAATTGATGTTAAAATAACCATCCAGCATTAGAGATTTTACAGATCATTAAAGGGTCCTTGTCATATTTTTTGCTGATTTCTTGGCAGAGTCACAACGATAACAAAAAGAGTAGCAATAATATTTTAAGTAATAGTATGAAATGATTACTATTTCAGTGCAATGCCGTACTTCCTCAGGGCTGATTAAAAGTTTGAAATATATTTTGAAAGGCCACTGTAGCCCCATCAGGGTTATAAACGGGCATTTCACAATAATTGCATTAAATAAAAAAACGTGTATTTTACTTTGAAAATACATTAATATTCCTGGTTGTAATCAGAATTTTCCTGCTACTGGTCTGACATTAGCACATTGGCAAATAAATCGGCAGCTCTGTACTTTTTATCTCACCAGTTCCCAATAACCAGGTCTGTTTCCACAAGCTTTCTTTGTGAGCGGTGGCCTTAAAGTTAATGATTACACACACTAACACACTGAAAGAGAAATGGTAAATACATTTTGGACTGTGCCTGTACACAGATCGCTAGATGACAAAATAAAAGTTGACTGCAAATCTTAAAAGGCTTTCCAGAAAACCTACGAACATTTCTGCAGGCAGGATTACATAAGTGACATTTTAAGAGAATGAGTCTCAGAGTTAAAAATAAAATGTCTTGTTTGATCAGCCTCTTATCAGAAGGACAGAGTGGGAATCACAGCCAAAATCAGACTGGGCAACAAGAGGTATGCAGAGTAACTGAGTAGGTTTGTCATTAATGTGTAAAAGGAACAAAGTTAGAGGTCAGTAGTTGTTTTATAAGTAGATTATTAACGGCTCAAAGTTTGTGTATTTGTAGAACATCTGACATTGAATACGAATGTTGTGATTTTATAGTAATGGAATATTCTGAAACCTGTTATTTGATTGACTTTTGTACAAAAAAATATATTAAACAAAGGCTCAGCTCTGAACTAAGAGTTTGGTGCAGAGCATGTAGGTTGCCTTGGCTTCAAGAGAGTTATTGCCTGTTATCTATCATAGTCAGAGCATTCATTTGTTGATCTCTCAGGTTCCCTTTTTCATTTTGATAAAGCACGAAGCAGAAAGGGAGAAGTTCATGTCTGTTCCCTGGTTGTGCCTGCATTAACATTTATGTCCAGTCATAAACATTTTCTTACTTCAGCATTTCATTTGTTATTTTTTGACCAGGGTTCTGTAAGGGGAACATTTTCTGGGTTAGGGTCAATGACATCTTTTTTATTTGTGTAACCTGTAATTTAAATTTTTTCTAACGAGTCTCAAGGGAAGAAAACACTCAAAAAATCGAAATGAAGGTAAATTATGTCAGACTGCTTTGCTGAGTGTGGCTAAGGTTAGAAGATTTAGCACCACCAGCCTCTGTTCCTTTGCAGGTGAACGTCCCCATGCCTGTGCTGATTATACATTTCTCCAGACAGGTGGTTATAAGTTTAACACTGGAAGGGCCAGAATTACATTTCTACAAAAAGGTTATGATAAATACTCGATAAAGAGAGCGATGTGTTTATTTTTTAAGTATTTACTGTATATTTATGAAAATACACATATATTTATTTGAAACTTTTGTGGGTGAGTCACTTTTATCCGCTTCTTCTCCAGATAGATCGCAGGTCTGCGCTGTCCAATTCCTTGAACAATTATCAGGCTTCCTCAGCAGTCTTCTCTCTCTTTGAGCTTTTCTTTGCCAAAATAGAGTTTTCTATTTTCTCATTTTCAATCCAAAACTATTGAAATTGCTTTGTACTACGATGATAGTTTCCAAGCAAACAATAGGCATATGCCCAGCGTGAAAATGTATCAATCTAATCGCGGCAGTCATTACGACTGCAGGTGGCCGAAGTAGGTAAAAATAATCATATACTTGTTGCCTTCTGTGAAATTTGTATAAATGACATTTTGAATATGTAAACACAACTTTAGGAAAAGTCAGAAACCGGCAGCACTGTGATCCTTAATTTAACAAAGTTACACGACATATAAATGTGAAACAGTCAAAATTACCCTCATGGCCTTTCTAGTGTTAACCAGGCACAGTCTACGTACAACTTTCTCTTCTCAACAAAAAACTGAAAAGCCACACTCCATACTGTGATGCCATGCAGGTAGTAATATAGCCTAGACACACCATATCACCGACTTTTTACTCTTACACAGTAATAGGAATATGAAAAAAAATTCAAACAGATTATTAATTCTAGTATCAACTAGCGAGGGTGGCGTCATTTAACTGTTAAGTCATCGAAACGTGCACATCCCTTCTGACCAGATTGAGAGGATTGAATGGATTTTTGTGAGATTTGGTAGACATTCATGGTCAGAGGATGAACCAAAATGTCTTTGTTGACTTGACTCTCCCTCAATTACAACAGTGAGTTTAGTATTTTCCTTTATTATTGAAATGTATCACAGCCTCTAAATGAGCAGCTATACCCTCCTCAGTATGAATTGAAGTTACCTTAGTCATCGCCTGACTCTTCATTTCAACACCACCATCATTTTTTAAGTGTAACTGTGTCATTATAGAGCTCTTAGTTTGGTAATGTTTCATTCTTCAGGTGTGAGTTATTACTGAAACTAAGTAGCTGTCATAAAGGATCCCATGTGACCTACCCAGTATTTGTCAGTAGCACTTGATTAATGTAAGAAGTGGCTCAAGTCAAGCAGTGCCTGTGCTTAGAGAGAGCTGCAGAATTTGGAGGTCATTGTCAGGCCATTAGAAGTTACTCTGCAGTTTAATGGTGCCGTGCTTTTGTTCCCTGCATTTATTTTCCAGCTCATCTGCAAAGCTCCCTAACCAAGGGCTGGAAAATTAATAGCTCTAATGGCATACTGCTGAATTGGCTGGATCAGGAGGTTTAGCCTTGCGAGGGCTAACTATGATCCGGTGTAACTACGCCATGCACGATTAGGTGTAATCTCCAGGCACAAGCAACACAGCTGTTGCATGTAGCCTCCGACCAGATAGCAGGGACCTTGTCGCTTTCTGAGATTCTGGCACCCTGATCTGGCTCTGGCCCAGTCTGGTCTTTGTTACAGCCAGACAAAACTCTGTTAGCTTTAGGATCACAGAGAGGGCTTTGGAGCGGGGCCATCTGACAGCCGCTGCACTCTTAGAGTGCGTGGAGGGAGAGAGAGAGGTGAGGCTGAGGGAGGAGAGCGGAGGGTGGTTGGACCAGTCAGTCAGAGCCTGTCACATTCATCTGAGGTGGGAAAGGCAGGGGGCCGACTGATAGCACAGACGGGTGCTGGTATCAGGCCTGCTCACGCTCATCCAAATCCAAGATTAAAAGGCCCCCGCCTCCTCGCTCGCTCACCCGCTCTCCCTCCTGCCCTCTCTCTCTCTTTAACACTCTTACAAAGCACCCCCCGTCGTTTCTCTCACTGTCTCTGGCTCACTCTATCTAACCCAGTAACACTTTTACAAGCAATCCCCCCCTCTCTCTCCCTTTCGTCTCTATATCTCCCTCATTCCCTCCCGCCCTCTTGTGTAACCGTGCCCAGTGCTGGATTACTAAGCTCTGAGGCTGCTGAAGCAAGGGGCTGTGGCAGGCTTCGACCAGAATGGTGAGGTAGGGCAGAAATGTTCACGTTCAACTTTGGTGTATTTTCTGCTTTTGCACAACCCTCACACTTGTGTGACTCCTCCTCTTCCTGTAAATGTTCCTTTAATTCTGCTTTTTTTTTTCCTTAATTGAATATGCAGAACAGTGCTGAGGGTAACAAGTGAACTCCTGAGAGTGTGTAGGGTGTGTGTATACGGCATTACCTCAAGTGTGTTTCTGTGTGTGTCTGTTGAAGTGGGTATTCAAGGATGTCTGGTTACTAAAGGTTTAGGACTGCGCTGTAGTTTTTAAGATGGATAAAAGTGTGTGTGGTGCCAAGGCACTCATGGGAAGCTGCCTGTGATCCCGACAGGTGAACAATTATTCAGAAGTAGTTTTGTAATTGAAACGTTGGTCCAGTGTTTCCGCCTGCCAGCCCATCTCCATTGTTTAGAGACATTTTGAGTGGCAGCGGTGCTGTGATGAGGGATTAAATATGGATTAGTGACATAAGGCATTTTTTGCCCAACTGTTATTATTTTTCTGTATGAATCTGTATGGGATTAAAAGACAGTACAATGAGTAATCTGCCCAGCAGCTGACACACATGACCTGTCGTTGGCTCTTCAGTACAGTAACCATAATGTGGTGTCAGTTTGAGTTGTGTTTTGAAAGAAGGCTTTAGAAAAGTGAAAACAAATCTGTCAAAGACAAAAAAAGAAAATTTCACAAATGGTGTTTGTAGTAAGCTGCAGCAGAAGTTTGTAATAACAGCGTTGCAGTGTTTGGGCAAACACACGATTAGACACTGATTACATTACTACTACGTACAGATGCTACGATTATAAACGATCTACAACAGCAGCAGTTGTAGCTCAGAGGAGTCAAACAAGGGTAAGGGGAGTCGACCCAGCACCACGTGATGAGGGAGTTGACCCAAGAGACAGTGGCAGAAAATCTGAAGCTAAAGGCTGATTTATACTTCTGCGTCGCCCTACGCAGCAGGGGCTGACGCGGACATGAGCCCCTCATACTTCTGCGTCGGTGTGTCTGTGTCGCGCAGCAATTCTCCGCCGAAACGCCTGAGGGCAGTGCGGTCTCTCTGATAGCCGGTCGCCTGCTTCCGGTCTCGCTACGATCTCTGTTTCCTTTTCCACATCGATTCAGAGCGTGTTATGTTAATCTACAGCTGATACATGTTGCTGTTTATCATACAGACATGATTACATGAAGAATAGAGAGGAGGAGATTAAATACACGGCCGATGTGTGGCCGATGTCCGGGACCCCGGAAGTGCTGTGAATGCGGGAAAGACAAAGCCGTCGAGCGGACCAATCACAGAGCTTGCGGTCCGCGTCGGCTCTACGCGTAGTTACATTTTGGAGGAGGTGCACGTCAGCTACGTGCGTAGGCCTCTGCGTAGGTACGGGAGCTACGCGGACCTACGGCGTAGGTTACGCCGTCGATTCGACGCAGAAGTATAAATCAGCCTTAAGACCAAACTAAGCTCAGACATACTGAGCTTCACTTGCATGTAAATATATCAGTGATTCGGTGGTTAGTTCTTGATCTGAGACCACTGAATACTTTATTTTTCAAATAAAACGATATCTAAGTTACAATGCATGAGCGCTTTTTTTGCAATAGAAAGTCAATGCTTGGGTTATGTCCGTTAGGTAATTCAAAATTTCATGGTGCAGTATTTTGGTGGAGGGGCATTGGTCAGCAGGTCTAAAATAAACACCATGGAAGGTAACAACATTTTAAGGGACCCAAAGAAAAGACATCAGCTGCCAGTTTACGCACAGCAAACCTACTGTGCTGGGATTGTTTCCCGTCCACCAGTTTCTGCAGTGCAGAGTTGCATCAAGGAGTGTGTCAATCCCAGTTTGCCAGTCGCGCTGCTAATGTTAGCTATCTAGTCAGTCCTCAATCTATACTTGGAAGGCCAGCGTTTGGTTGTACTTTGGATACTACAATCTCCCAGGTATAAAAAGGGGCTAGAAATTATGTATTCTGTATACAAAGGGTGCAAATTGAAAGTTATGCACTTTGGGAACAGACTCAGTATTCCTCACCACCTGAAAGTCTGAAAAGGGGATTTTGTGACAGTTTAGCAGAGCAATCAAACTTCAGAGCAAAGAGCAGCTTCTTTTTCTGCACAAGAATCTGGAAATCTGCTACCAATCGACAGTCATCACCAAAAAAATCTTACATAAAATTTACATTTTTTTAATTGAGTCGAAAGTAAATATAGAGGCTAGCTGGCTACACCTTCCATTTTATATATGCTATATATATATTTTTTTAAATTTGTATTTTGTTAAGCTGAAGTCGCTAAAATTGTGACATTCTTAAAAAGCTTAATTTTTAACAAATTAAGAATTAAACAAAGGTTTCTTTTGGTTGTTGGTTTTAACTCTACAATGTTGCAAAAAGCATTTTCAAATGCAAAGCTGCATAAACCGCACACATTTTCCTTAATTTTAACCACATCAGACTCAAATATACCCTGAAATAAGCACTTCTATGTTACAACAAGAGAAATGTCAATGGGTTCAAATCAAGAATCAAATCGTGGCTTTAAGTATTAAAATCCCATCGAATTATGAGACATATTATTTAGCTTCTCATTTCAGCTTCAGATTGACTGTGTGAGCAGTATGATGCCGTGAAATGCCTTCATTCAGTGTGAATGTTAACCAATCAGACTTTGTCTCAGGAAAACAAGAGAAAAAAGGATGGCCTATTTTTACCTTCAGCCACACAGTTCTCAACCAAAATATACAACGTATTGACCTTTTATCAATAATGATAATTATCAATGAATGTTCACTCTTCAGAATATGTCTCAGGCATATCTATAAAGTAGTAACTTTTCACACAATGCTTTTATTCTGAATATTATCCGGGATAGCTATTTAGTGAAGGAAGTCACTTGCAAAGCTCTTAAGCTCTTTCGTGGGGTCCCTGTTTAACTTTCTCTGACAGAAACGTGATCATAAATCACATCCAGGCTGGAGTTGGGCTTCATTAATAATTCAATGACATCATTACGGGCGATATTTCTTCTGGCCCGATCTGCCTCTCTTTCTCTTCATCTCTTTACGGTTGTTTATGCACAACAGTAATACTGTAGGTATTACAAACTACCTTGAAGAGTGATCAATAGGTAAAGTTTTGTTTCTTTTATCAGTCATGACATACAGTTGAGCACAGGTCTGTTAGCCTTTCCCAAAGTGATTTTAATAATTTGTAGTTTATGGCTTTAATTCAACAGTTCATCCATATCAACAACTGCTCCTCCTCCACTGCCCCTCTGTCACAAGGTGTCCCCCAGGGTTCGGTGCTTGGTCCTCTGCTATTCATTCTCTACATGCTCCCCTTGGTCACATCATACGCAAACATGGTTTCCATTTTCACAGTTATGCCGACGACGTCCAAATTTACATCTCCACCAAATCCATCACCTCCGCAACCCCCACCACACTCACTGACTGTCTTACCAAAATTAAAACCTGGATGCAAAAAAACTTCCTTCAACTAAACTGCGACAAATCAGATATCATCATCATCGGACCCAAATCCCTCACCACAACCACCCAAAACTTTTCCCTCACATTTGATAACACCACTCTGACTCCATCAACCCATGTTAGAAACCTCGGTATAATTTTAAACACCAACCTCACCTTTGAAAAACATGTCACTAACATCACCAAAACCGCCTTCTTTCACCTGAAAAACATCGCCCGACTCTGCCCACTACTCTCCTTCGCTGCATCTGAAACCCTTATCCATGCTTTCATCACCTCCAGAATTGACTACTGTAACAGCCTCTTATATGGTTCATCATCCAAAGTCCTCAATAAACTCCAGTACATCCAGAACTCAGCTGCCCGTCTACTCACTCACTCCCGTTCCCGTGATCACATCACCCCTGTCCTCCAAAACCTCCACTGGCTTCCTGTCCCCCAACGCATTCACTTCAAACTCCTCCTCCTGACTTACAAAGCCCTCCATCACCTGGCCCCCTCCTATCTCACTGACCTGCCTCACCCTCACAACCCCTCCCGTGCTCTCCGCTCCTCTGATGAAAACCTCCTCTCCCCACCCTGTAGGACCAAGCACCGAACCTGGGGCGACAGGGCTTACTCCATTGCTGCCCCTGTCCTCTGGAACTCCCTCCACACACATACGCAACTCCACTGACCTACAAACATTCAAATCCCACCTCAAAACACACCTCTTCAGAACTGCTTTTAACTGTTAATGTTTTTATTTCCACTGTTTCTAACTTGTTTCTTTTATTGTGTCTTTTATTGTGTGCTATTTGTGAAGTGTCTTTGAGTTCTGTGAAAAGCGCTATATAAATAAAATGTATTATTATTATTATTATTATTATTATTATTATTATTATTATTAATCTTAGAACTAATGAGGGGAGACCTGGCTGACAGCAGCAACTCACATAACTAATTCACAGCCAACACACAGTCTGTGTGAAGAGCATGGCAGCGAGAGCTACAGCCGTAATGCTGCTATGTGAAGCAGGCCTTAGGGACAAGACACTGGGAGATTTTGGGATAATACTTAAAACTTTCCTGAAACCCTTCAAGTAATTTCCTGTACGTCTACAAATCCGTCTCGAGCTCAACCGAACTGCCAGACTTTCAGATATATTTTAATGTCACAGAGAGGGCAATGTCTCTTACATGTTTTAATGACTAATCCCCTTGTAATCGGTTATTTGTAAAGTTCCTCCTATAATCTGCTCCCTCGCTCTGTGGAAGGGGAGAAAGCGCAGCAGATCGGGTTTGCCCCCTCCCCCTCGGTGAGGATAAGAGGGTCAGGTGCAGTCTGGGTCAGATGTCTGGTCTGTTCTGTAGTGATACCTCTACAGCAAGCTGCTCTAGTCCAGGTTTTCGTTTCAGGGTTACTTTAATCAGTCAACACTCTGTGTTCATGCGATCTGGACTGATATTTGTATTTAGATCAAACAGATTTAGGGATTGTTTTAAATACTGGACCAGTCCTGTGCTTAACCTCCAACAACAGGAACAATAAAACAATCCATTGCCGTACCCGGTGTTGGACATGATACAATAAACATCATGTATTATCTCCTTCTGTGCAAGCTGAACTATCATTTAGACTCATTTTTAATGAATCTGCAGTGTTGTTTAAATGTCAGCAAACATCAAAGTTCATTTGATTTGAACCGTTAAAGGGGATTTCCTTTAACTTTAAACTTGGGCCCTCTTGTGCGGCGCAACCTCTGCAGCCAAATGTAGCCTGGCAAAGCAGGTTGGTGACATTGTCAACATTTCAAAAAAGATCTTACATCCCTCCTAGATACACCCTTATCAAGGTAAGATCATTTTTTAATCCAGAAACAGTTGTTAGATTGCTCCATTTAAAGGTATAACACCACATTAACAAGAAATGTATCTCCCAGACCACAGGACTTTTCTGTCACTGCACACTCGATCAGTTACGTTGTTCTTATCACTGTGTGACAGAGGTTTTTCTTGTGGCTTGTTTAAATCCAACACAATTTTAAAAAATATCAATCAATCAATCAATCAATCAATCAATCAATCAATCAATCAATCAATCAATCAGAATATATAAATAAAAAAAATAAAAAACAAATACCCCCGCATTCTAATCCCAACCCTAGCCCTGACCCCAAACCCACCCCACAATCCTATGGTTAAGAACATTATATATGCAAAATAATAATCATAATAATATTAACAATGAAAATTAAATAAATCAATCAATAAAAAATAAAAAAGAAGTTGCTGAACGAACTGAGGAAACGCTGTCATGATATATTAATGAGGAAACACTGGAGGTAAAATAAGATGTTAAAACTCAACACAGGAAATTAAACTCTCCAAAATAAAATAAGTTAATAAGATAATAAAATATTAAAACATTAAACCAGTAAAAGAAACTAAGATGTCATATGTAAAAAAGTGAGTAAGATTTGAAGTAGATAATAAATAAATAAAGTAAGGTGAAATAAAACTATTATAAGAATAAGAATACATAACACAATATCTTATCATTTTAGGAAAAAGATGGCAAGCAAATTACTCTTAGGTGTCCTTGAAGAGAGCAACAGTGTTTGTCTAAAATGAATACTTTCCAACAAAAAGTTTGTATTCTGCAGGATCCTGTTTAGTATAGTGATGACACGATTAGAGAATTTGAGGATACCATTACAGTCTGAGTAATAATCCTGGTTTCAGGATTATCACAATTATTTTGCATTCATTCATTTCACAACATCACTCGTGTATAAAATCACAAAACATTCTTGCTTTGAAACAGAAATAACATTAATATAATAAAATAATACAATAAAATATACCCTACTAACTCAATGTTTCATAACTTTATACCAAAGTTGTATCACTCAGTTGTTATGTATTACCTTTACTTCTGCTTGATGTGTTTTACTGTTGAGCCGCCACTTTTTTCAGACGATATCTTGACTTACTCAATGGTCATTCTCAGTGTACCTGAAGTGCTCCAACACTGCTTCTGTAAAGAAGATGTAGCTGCTTGGTTCCTCTGCCATAGTTAAGATAATGTGGTGTAGCCTCCATGTCTCTTGATAAACACGGCACATTGAGCTGGTTCACCACGTGCATCACTTTTGCAAACATTGTTGAGAGTGACAACAGAAACACTTGGTGAAGCAGAGCCTTTACGATTAAAAAAGCGTGACATTTAAAAACAGTGGTTAACAGCGAAACCTGTTGATCGCTGCATCCCTAATTCTGTAATGTCACCAGACATTTAAAATTCCAAAACAAGCCCATCTGTTGGTTGATTACATTTTGCCATCACAGCCTGTTTCACAGCCTGTTTCACAGCTTCAGACTGAAGCAGTATTTTTTTTTTCACTCATTCGTCATTTAAAAATAGGATTCAGGTTCAAAGTGCTGACACTGCCATTGATGTCTAAAAACAGAAGCAGTAACTCTGACTGTAGACAGTATGAATGATACCCTTGATGCACATTGATTATATTGCGAGTAATTGAAGTGATTAATAGACAACACCTTGTCACATACTCTACACTGAGATCCAAACCAGCAGTGACCACAACACTATTCTAGTTTGTATCCACCACTCTGAGGTGACACAAGATCTGCTGAGCCGACACATGAGTCTTATTTTTATCTTACTGTCATGAGTCTGTGTCATCCAGTGCACAAAAACAGAACCGCCTTAATGCTCGGCCTCTGTCGGAGCCTTCAGATACAATCTTCTCTGCATGAGTTTCATGAAGGCGCTCTTGTGTCACCCCCTGCCTGTTTTCCACTGGGTTATATTCATCAATAATAAGCCTTTGTACTACTCGGGGTGGTTTTGAAAAGCTACAATTTAAGACATGAAATGAAATATTTCCATGACTCATATAGTCCATATGTCAACTTCAGAAAGCCTATTTTTTCATGCTAATTGAATAACTGGCATTTAGCAGTACAGTTGCAATGATTCATCGATGCAGCCAACAAAAGTCGATGATAAAAATCAGACACAGATTAATTCAATAGTCGATAATTAGTCGGTCATTACATCGCGCTGTGTGAGTTTTACGTTTTCAGTTCCTTAAAATCTTTCCCTTGTAGCACTTAATCTTTTTCCTCCTCTTCTCAACCATTCAGTAATAGTGCAATTAATTAGCAAATTAATCTATTAATCGTTTCGTGAATCGATTGTTTTCAAAATAGTTGGAAGATTATCTATTTAGCAGTATTTTTCTTTATATCAAGGGCAACTAAGGTTACTTTTGATATTTGATAAGATGGGGGCTTATTGTTTTGTTTTCTCATTTCTACTTATTTTCTTATTTCATTTGTCAGAACTGAGTAAATAATAAATGCATGAATTAATGCAGCTGTCGGACATTTTGAATAATCCCTTAGAAGATTTGTATGTATTTTTAATTACAAATCACTGATGCAAGTAGGGAAGAGAGCCCAGGACTCTCCTCAAGGAAGTTTACTGCTTTTCTTGATTTGCTGAGTCCATAATTCACAATAATAAACAGATGAGTGTTTTTCAGCCCAGACATGTTGTTAGATACGCAACTCTGACCCAGTAAAATAGCCAAGTGCTTTCAGTGGACAGCCCCGGTTTTCTTCCTTAATGAGGCTTCATTGTGAGAGACAAATTGTGAGATCATAAAAATAAGTAAAAAGAGATTCTTAACCAACCTGAACAAAACACACAATGTTATATCCCTGATCCAAAACACTTCTTGTGTCCCCACTGAAAGGTGAGACACTACTGACTTTAATACTGTATTTACATTTAATGTCAGTTTAGTCAAACCCCATTCCTTGACACACAAATGGGGCCCTGGAGCTAATGGTGCGTTGGATTAGCCAGCAGTGGCACACAGTAGTTAGGGAGGTTTAACCCAATGATCTCTGCTTAAACATGAGCTCTTAATCCACACAGCTGACATTCAGCCATTCACTTGAACACTGCTGTGGAACCTACGCGCTGCTTCTTAGAGATTAACAAAGTCCTCCACGTATTGTAGAGTTTTTCTCCTCAGCTGTTAGTGCAAGTGTGCAGATGTACTGGGTCTTATGTCTGCTTAGTGTTTATGAATAATGATCGTGGTTTGAGTTGAATAAGTGGCGGTGACAAACACTCCAGTTAGAGTGCTCCAACCAGATCGTGGGTCAGGCTACCTGGGAAGCTGATGGGATAAATATTTGCCTGCAGTGTTTTGCAACAGAGGAAGTGACATGTAATCATTAGCTTTGGCTTTGCAGTACTGTAAACCTTAACGTCCTTCCCTTTCAAATGAGTACAGGACATACTGTTTGTATTTATTGATTCCTCAAGACCCAAATGGGTGGTGCTTCTCTGTGGCTGCAAACTGTCTGTGGGAATAAACCCTGAGGAGTAACAGCATTAAATGATGGACTATACATTTAAGATATAACAGTTGCTATATTTGTTTTAGACTGTTATTAGTTAAAAAATAAATAGGACTACTTCTCATTTTTCAAGAGAAAAACTGAGTCTGAGGACCCCGATTCTGAGTGTCGGACAGCACTTCTTTGATCCCTAACTAATAGTTTGCACAGCTGACAAGCACAAATTAATCACAGAGTCTGAAATATTAAGCTTTGACCTGTTAATAAGTCCATGGTTCTGAGCTGTTCTGACTCAACTGTGATTACACAGGAGGCTGAGACCTTTTTAAACCCTGCTGATATTGGGGGGGGGATGGGGCTAACTAGAGAATATTAGACCTGTCTGAATTGGCCACTCTGTAATCTAGGTTTCCTTATGAATAATAATTTCATTGCTGCTAATAACTTCTAATAGATCCCCCGATCTTACACACAGGACCTGAATTCATAATAAGCTTACATTCTGGGGGAGCTAATTAATCCCAACATGCAAGAGCTGGTCCTTCCTTCATTTGTTTATTCATCATTGTTTCAAAAAAACAGCTGTACAATTTATTTTTCCCTTCAAGTTGGCGTTAGCTAGGAGTGATTATTTGGTATTTGACTGAGTTGTATCAAGAAAAACTCTCTGTAAGAATGGATTGTGATCACTAATAACACCAGAATTACGCATAATTTGCCTGTACTACCTGCAAGTTTTGTTGTTCCATGCAGTTTGCTCTTGTTTTTTGTCTGATTGTGATGATGAGCTGTCAGCATCTCCACTCTGTGCTGCATAAAGCTGGGCTGTGGGCTCTCATCCTCATGGAGCTCAATCCCATCCACATATAGCAGGGTTCCCACATGTCCTGGAAAACCTGGAAAACCTGGAAAACCTGGAAAACAGTTGACCAGTTTTCCAGTACTGGAAAACACCTGGAAAATGGGAGAAAAAGTAAAATGTCCTGGAAAATCACATATAGTCCTGGAAAATTATTTCAACATGGCTGTGTGTGACCTGACCCGATTAACAAAACACATCCCCATTCATTGAAAGTTGAGTGCTCACTGTGCTGGAAAAGACAGCGACACTGCGCAACTTTTTTCACATCTTTTCTCCTTCACTTCATAATCATGCATTCACAGAAAACAGGGGTATATTGTTTATGTTTTATGGTACATTAACTTTGTAGAGTGCTCTTTTGATTCAAAGAGTCTTATATTTAAGTTATAGTGTGACCAGTGGAGTCGGGCAGAGAGCTTGGGGGTCTGTGCCTCACAACTTTCTCTGCAGGCTGAGAGCTCAATTACCGTACTCTAGCTCAGTTGTTCTCAAAGTGGGGTCCTGGGACCCCTAGGGGTAAGCGAACCATAGCATGGGGTCCGTGAAATAATTTGAATACATTTCTAATAAATTATAAAATTGTGCTGTGTCATTACAAAACAGCATATACGCCATTGTTATGATACCATTTGGTGGCTCGAAGGGATATGTGAGTCTTGCTACTGTTAATTTTCTGAAAGCGTTTAAGATCAATTACTTGAAAAGTATAAATGTTGTCATGTTGAGTCCACAAGGAATGAAATGACCCTCTGTTTTAAAGTATACAAGTGGTATTTACTTGATTCAAATTGAAGTGTTATCTGTTTATCACTTTGGTACAGGTCTGAAGTATTTACATTGATACATTTTACAATACAAATAGTTCCAAGGGCAACTAAGAGTGCAAATGGTAGTAAGCATGTGCTTTAGTGATGGGAACTTATGCACTTTTCAGAGAGCCGGCTCTTTTAACTCGGCTCCCAAAGAAGAGCCGGCTCTTTTGACTCCCGAACGGCTCTTAATTTAGGATCTTTTGTAGCCGTATGTTTTACCTTAACTTTGCAAAAACTAATGGTTTGTGTTGAAAACTCTTTTACGTACAGTGTTTTTATTAGAAGCCTTATAATTGCCCAATTTTGTGCATTTATTCTTTTACAAAACCATTCTTACCCTGATCCTAGGGTTAGGATTAGGGTTGTGATTGTGATTAGGGTTAGGGTTGTGATTGGGGTTAGGGTTAGGGTTTTGATTAGGGTTAGGGTTGTTATAAGGGTAAGGTTAGGGTTAGGGTTAGGATTAGGGTTATGATTAGGGTTAGGATTAGGATTAGGTTTAGGGTTAGGATTAGGGTTAGGCTTGTGATTAGGGTTAGGATTAGGGTCAGGGTTAGAGTTATGATAAGGGTTAGGATTAGGGTTAGATATCATTAGGGTTAGGGTTAGGATTAGGGTTAAGGTTATGGTTAGGATTAGGGTTAGGGTTAGGGTTAGGATTAGGGTTAGGGTTAGGATTAGGGTTAGGGTTAGGGTTATGATCAGGGTTAGGGTTAAGGTTAGGATTAGGGTTAGGATTAGGATTAGGGTTAGGGTTAGGGTTATGATCAGGGTTAGGGTTAAGGTTAGGATTAGGGTTAGGGTTATGATTAGGGTTAGGGTTAGGATTAGGGTTAGGGTTATGATTAGGGTTAGGGTTAGGGTTAGGGTTAGGGTTAGGATTAGGGTTAGGGTTAGGATTAGGGTTAGGGTTATGATCAGGGTTAGGGTTAAGGTTAGGATTAGGGTTGGGGTTATGATTAGGGTTAGGGTTAGGATCAGGGTTAGGATTAGGGTTTAGGGTTAGGGTTAGGTTTAGGATTAGGGTTAGGGTTATGATTAGGGTTAGGGTTAGGGTTAGGATTAGGGTTAGGATCAGGGTTTAGGGTTAGGGTTAGGGTTAGGTTTAGGATTAGGGTTAGGGTTATGATTAGGGTTAGGGTTAGGATTAGGGTTAGGATCAGGTTTAGGGTTAGGATTAGGGTTAGGGTTAGGATTAGGCTTAGGGTTATGATTATGGTTAAGGTTAGGGATAGGATTAGGGTCAGGGTTAGGATTAGAACCAGAACTAAACTTAAGCAAACAGAGCCAGAACCAAATTCATGCAAACAGAACCAGAACCAAACTCAAGCAAACAGAACCAGAACCAAATCCAAGCAAACCCAACCAGAACCGAATCAGACCCGAACCTGATCCGAACCAGACCACAACCAGAACCGAACCAGAACCGAACCAGAACCGAACCAGAACCGAACCAGAACCATGCCAGAACCGTACCAAAACAGAACCGAACCAGAACCGAACCAGAACCGAACCAGAACCGAACCAGAACCGAACTTAAGCAAACAGAAACGGCACCAGAACCAAACTCAAACAAACAGAACCAAAACAAAACTCGAGCAAACAGAACCAGAATCAAACTCAAGCAAACAGAACCAGAACCAAACTCAAGCAAACAGAACCAAAACCAAACTCAAGCAAACAGAACCAGAATCAAACTCAAGCAAACAGAACCAGAACCAAACTAAAGCAAATGGAACCAAAACCAAACTCAAGCAAACAGAACCAGAATCAAACTCAAGCAAACAGAACCAGAACCAAACTCAAGCAAACAGAACCAAAACCAAACTCAAGCAAACAGAACCAGAATCAAACTCAAGCAAACAGAACCAGAACCAAACTCAAGCAAACAGAACCAGAACCAAACCCAAGCAAACCGAACCAGAACCGAACCAGAACCAAACCTGAATCGTACCAGAACCGAACCGAACCAGAACCATACCAGAACCATGCCAGAACCAGAACCGAACCAGAACAGAACCGAACCAGAACTGTACCAGAACCGTTCCAGAACAGAACCGGAACCAGAACCAAACTCAAGCACACAGAACCAGAACCAAACTCAAGCAAACAGAACCAAAACCAAACTCAACCAAACAGAACCAGAACCAAACTCAAGCAAACAGAAACAGAACCAACTCAAGCAAACAGAACCAGAACCAACTCAAGCAAACAGAACCAGAACCTAACTCAAGCAAAAGAACCAGAACCAACTCAAGTAAACAGAAACAGAACCAACTCAAGCAAACAGAACCAGAACCACACTTGGTTGCACTAATAAAGTGAAGTGCTGTGGTTGCATTATTCTATTATCAATTTGCCAAGTTTTAAGTATGTAAGAGATGATTTCATTGATAGCCATAGACTACATGTCTTTCAATGTAGACTTCCACTGACAGGAACATATTAGACTATTTAGGAACTAAATTAGGAACTAAATTTAGACTGTCATACCAGCTTGATCATCAATGAAAATGTCCTGGAAATGTCCTGGAAAATGATCTCTGGAAAAGAGTGGGAACCCTGTATAGGCTTCATTGAGCTTCTTAACAGTGTGTGGAAGGGTTGACTCATGACAGTGGTGATAAAATGTTCCCTATCTAGTACAAAGCTGGGGCAAACCAGCAAGGGCAGCTCGTCCAGGTGAAAAATAACTCATCTCCTTTGAAAAGGCTCAGACCCTCTCTACCTCTTTTGTGAATTTGGCCCTGCATGAAGAGTAGAGTAGTTAGATCTTAGGCACTGCTTGTTTCGTTGAGCCATTTATGACTTAAACAGTCTACATGAGGGGGGTGCTGGTTGCACTAGTGGTTTAAGCCGTGTTTACAGAGGCTATAGACCTCTTTGCAGCGGTCACCAGCCACAAACCCTTTACGACATGTCTTACCCCACTCCCTTCTCCCCACATTTCCTCCCTCTCTTCAACTGTCCTGTCCAATAAAGCCAAAAACAACTTAAACAAGAAATCTAAATGGCATTATTGATACAAGATACATGTACAATATGTAAAACTGACTTGAACTTAGGAGATGTGTTGTGCTGGCACTAGCTGCCTACATTCTTTAAGAAGGCATGCAGTGATCATCTCAGGATTTTATATGCAACCTCAAGTTCCTCTCTTTTGTTCAGGTGGTTCCACCCCAACATCACCGGAATCGAGGCAGAACAGCTCCTGTTGACACGGGGCGTCCACGGCAGTTTCCTGGCCCGACCCAGCAAGAGCAACCCGGGGGATTTTACCCTCTCTGTGAGGTGAGTCCTCACTCTGTTTTCATGTTGTTCTTATTGCTCCCCATTAGCTTTTCTATTTAACTTCACTGTTTTCACTGGTTCAAAGTCCTGGGAACAAACAAAGCTGTTGCTTTTTCACTTTGAGAGACTGAACAGGTGATTTAACGGCAAGTGGGTCCACCTGGTCACTGTGATACATAAGATTTGGTTCTCTCATTATAAGCCTAAATATCTTAAAAGTACCCACCAAACGGCAACTTTCGTCTGCAAGAATTGAAGCCAATGTGGAAGTGTTAAAAACTGCAGTTCATCGAGGATCCGCTTGAGGCTGGCTCTGGAAGAACTGGAAACCACATACACACCAATTCAAAAAAGCCGTCTATACAGCAGAAATAAACATGTTTACAGCCTGGTTCAAAAAACGAGTGTAGTCTGGATAGCACATTTCTTGATCGGCACACACTGTGCGGGGGGTGAGTTTTTTCATAACGTGGCAATTTCAAATATATTAAGATTACAATTTTTCAATTATGAGAGCCACAGCTGACTTGATTGACAGGCGGGAACACTGTAGCTGTTGGCGAGGAGGCTCAAAGTCTGCCTCTTTACGTCACACTAGCTCGACAGAAGTTATGTTGAGTTCAGCATTTCCAATATGGCTGCCGCCGCCAATTGGCGCTTCAGAAACCGATGGGCGACGTCACGGATACTACATCCATTATTTAAACAGTCTATCGTACCCACTAAGAAAAATTCCGACATTGGACCATAGGGGTTTGACGATACCCTCAGCTCAGGAGACAGTACCTGATATATGATATTGGGTTCACGAGAATGAGACAAGATGATAATTTAACACTATTTTCAAGAAAGCTTTCATGAAGATATGACCAGATAAAGTCTTCCATTCGAACCAAAGTCACAAAATGCAAAACAATTCAGATCTTTTTGGGAATTTTTTAAGGAGGCATCGTCTTGTAATGAAGATCACTTCAGTTCTACTTTCTGACTGACTATGAATCAACACATTTGGTGAAAGACACCAACAGTATGTTAGCAATGTTAAAGGTTTTGTCACAAATCCAATGACTGGCTTCTCTCCTGTTTGATTTCTCACAGAGTCACATGAGAGACCTAATAACTGTGCATGAGATTCTGATGTGTACTCCAAGCTGTGTGACTCCTAACTGAACTCCTTTCCACACAACCAGTTTAGACAACAAAAATAAATAACATTAAGTTTTCTTACTCTTATATTTGAAGGGCAAACCATCATCAGAGTAGCTCTCTCTTAATAACCAAAATGCAAACAGAGACAGTCCAAATTTTTTGGTCATGATTAACTTGAGTGACAGGAGTTGTGGAGCAGTTGAACTCTGTGCATCTCACGTGCCTGAGTCAACAAGCAGTGCATGCTACACCGAGGCCAGCCTGGGTAGAAAGGTTTATTGTGTGTGAAAAGCATTTTTTGTGTGGCTCCAACCCTCACCTACATGCACTTCCATATTACAATTAACAATTATCAGCCACAGTGCTAGTGTATGGCTGTTTTCTTACAGTGCTTACATACATGTTGTTTGTTCTGTCTTGCTTTTATTCTCCTTCACACTGACATTCACCTTCTTCACCTGGAGATTGAATGATGTTTTGCAGAAGGAAGCCTGACTGGGTGTACTGTGTTGACTATTCTTGCTGTGTGGTATGGTGGCTATTAGACCATTTAAATAGAAATTATACCCATAAAAGTCAACATCCTTAATCCATTAGGTGACCATAGATTTAGTCAGTCTTCAGTCGTAGAATAAGCAGTGACTGCGCTGGTTTTACTGAATTGGAAAGTTCACCCTTCAGGAGAATCCACAACTCCATCCTGAGGGTAGACAAGTGACGAACATTCAGACTGAGAGCTAGTGACGAACATTTTCTCTCTCTTTGGATAAGTGACATTTAAACAGAAGTAGTTTTGTTAGTGAGTCTAGGAGGGTGTTAGATAACCGATTTAGATTGTGTGAGATCAGATAACATTATGACACAAACTGCCCTGAATATCTTAAGTTGGGGCAGTCAGATAGAGCTGAGGCACAGCGGATTGTAACACCCTGAGAAACCGCAGTAATGCCCTAAAGCGAAGTTCACTTGATCTCTTTAATGATATTTCTAGTAAGTAGGGCTCAGCACGATATGCTGTGGTGCTCACAGGGAGCAGAGAACAAACTGAGAGAGAAGAGGAGAGAGTTTAGAGAGTGGCTCTTCCTTGGCAACGGAAGCTTTTAAGAGATACATCAGTCGGCCAAGCGCCTGGAACAAGGCCCAAACACATTTGTTACTGTGTGACTGCAGCTGAAGCTGGCATGTTTGCATGGGGAGATAGAGGCTGTGTGTGTGAGAGAGATACTGTGAGGGAAAAAAAACTTGAGCAGGAAAAGGAAACAGTAAAGGAAGACATGCAATAGCTTTTATATAATGTTAAAGAGTGAGAGACCTGTTTAGGGTTTGACCTTCACTAGCTGTGGTTGGTGTGTGTGTACACATGTGGTACTGAGTGTCATAAATCTCACATGACACAGGAAGACTGGTGGGGGTGAGCTGTAGCCACAGTTTGTCGTCTTGACAGACTTAAACACACACACACACACACACACACACACACACTGAGGTCAAGTGGTCAGTGTGCAGAGGCTCAGCACCTGCTTGGGAAGGTAGGTCACATTGAGCTATGAGGCAGGAGGAGGGAACAGAGCTCTTATTAAAGAAACACTGTATACCTTTTGAGAAAAGTGATAATTAAATATCTAACACTAAAAAAGGAAAAGCTGAATTCAACATTTATTAAATTCACTGTTGCCCAACTACCTCTCTCAAGGGCCTGATTTTAAATCAACAAAGGGGATGTTATAAAACTGAGAACATTAAGAAACAATTTTTGGATTTTGGAAAGATCAAGAATACTGAAAAACATGAGTGATAACAGCCATGCCATGCAGTCTGCAATTTTTTACTTGCATTTTTAGGTTCCTGCAAGAACACATTCAACTTTGCATTGAAAGCTCTTTACCATTTCTTGTTGTGAAAAAAAGCAACACAACTTCCATTACATGAACATTAGTTTTAACAATTGACCACCTCAAGACTGCAAGTGTCAGCCATAGTTTGTTGGAGGGACACGTAAATGTCTATATTTTATGTTTTATCATAATGATATCATTGGTAGGTTTGTTACGGAGGAGGAGGTCTCTGCAGATGTTTTGGCTCCAATTAAAAGAACATATAATAAAAAAAAAACACTAAAGGGATCCTAACATGATCTGAGCTGATGTTTGGCGCTGCCACCCAGACATGAGGTGTTGTCTTTAGAGTCAAGGGAAAACCACGATAATTCATAGTATTTATGATTCATGATGATTACCTGTGTGTTCAGCCTTTATGATTGTGTGATAGAGACTGAATAAACTATAGTCTGAAGTTGAACTGATGAACAATCTGTTTTTTGTTCAAGCCTCCTTAATTATCAGGAGTATTCTGGCAGTATTATCATATTAGTTATGTCAATGTCACTTGTGTGTAAAAATAAATTATTTTGATCTTAGTTTTTTTAGCTCAATGTGCTTCCTCTAAAAATCGTATTAGCATTTACTTACATCGGTAGCTATACATTGCTGCTCTTGCTTGTCAGTTCAACTTTTGCCAACTTCTGCTGCATTAGCATATGTTGCATGAACTTCCTTTAGGATAGTCTAAGCTTCTATTTTTACTGCAACCAAACAATTAGTATCATTTGAATTTATAAAATGATAATTGTGTCTGTTTGTCGTCATTGTTGTGTACACCTTGTGCACACTTTTGTAGACCAACATCAAACAGTTTTGACCAAATCAACTAACTTTTTTTGAAGACTTTCAAGACTGAAACAAACGAAAATATGTGTATGTCAACACTCTGGATTTTAGTGTCTTGTTTTAGGGCTTACAAAAATATTTCAACCCAAGATCTTTGTTCTAAGAAAAAACAGCCCCCACATCTACCGTAAGGCTGTCAAAATAATTGAAATTGCCCAACGTGAAAATAAAACAGAGAGACCGAGGGACAACTTGGCTGAGCAGTCAACAGTCATGTCCTGTTTCCTGGAAGACTGAGTCAACCAAATCCTGTACCTGTTTGTGACTTTACTGTTATAAACCCACACATTTTACAGCTCCAGCTTACCACCATGAGGGCAAAATAAAGAATATTAAGCCATTTAAGAAATGTAGGTTATTACTTCACAGAAGTTGTTTTTATTTCTTATATTTGGGATTACAGTGTGCTTTGTAAAGACTGTCGAATGCAGGAAATATTAGAGTGTAGTGAAGATAAGTAACTCATTATCCTTTATCTACAGGGGGTATTCTTAGCTAGCATCGTGCTACCTAATACAGTCTTCATTTCTTGTATCGCACACACACACACACACACACACACACACACACACACACACACACACACACACACACACACACACACACACACACACACGCACAGTGTCTTATCAGAGCAGAGACTAATTAGCTAGTCATTAGGCAGGTTTCATCTCACCCAGGTCTTTATCAGCAGGAAAGTTAAAGGGTATGTTCAGATTGTAATGGACGCAGAGGGAGTTTGTTGCTCTTCTCTCTCTCTCTGTCTTATCTCCCTCTCTCTGACTCTCCTCCTCTTATCTCCACCACCTCTCCTCTATTTGGTCCACAAGGTGAACGGCAGAAGCAGTGGTCGAACTGATCCGCCACTGTGAAGCCGGAGCTGTTAATGAGAAGTTTTTGAGGATTTTGAAAATTGTAATCAATTCAGAGTTTCACAAAGCTCAAAGTTGGAAAAGGAGAAAGTTTGAAGCAGAAAAAGTTTCATTCTAATTTATAGTCCAACTCCATAAGGAGAGCAGTCCACTCAATTTTTCTCATTTTTCATGCTCTTTATAAACTCTAAAGACCCTGAGGAGGAATTTTAAGGGCAATCTTTAGAGAGAATTTTGCAGGGCAAATTACCATTGAGAGCAATGGATTTTTCAGGTCTGCAAGCCTGGGTTTACTTAGATGTGTTTCCGCTGCAGCCAGGCTTTTTAAAGGTTTACACAGTCAAGTGAAAAAAACCATTATAGTGGATATCAAGCCAACCCATGAATGTTTAATTGATCTGAACTAAATTTGCCTTTGAACTAACCCTTTGCAAAGTTTGTTTTTCCTGTTTTGCATCCAGGCGTGTTTCCTTCATCATCATGTGGCCTGTTCGAACAACCTCAGCTAAGAGTGCAATGTATGAAGGACATACATGCAACACAATCGTCTTAAAGCTAGGGTTGGTAGCCACAGAAAACTAGCATGAATTTGAATACATTTCCTCAGGACTCCGTCTAACCCCTCCCCCCCTTCCCTCGGAGCTCCCCCAAAAACGACGCCCCCGCTCACATGCACGGGCGCCGCTGATTAGCGACCACATGATGGTGACTGATTCAAAACCGGTCCTCAGCACATGGTTTGTGTTTTGCACTACATCAACTCATGTCTCACTCAGCGGTAAGAAAACACCAAAACATTCTCATAGTGAAAGTTAAAAACACAAACAAACATGAAATGTACGCGCAGGAGGCGGGCAGAACGGCAGATTTCATAATTTGGACCCTAATGGCAGGGATTGGTTGGTGTTTTCCCAGGTTTAATCCGGCTGTAGATAGTGTTCACTAGTTTCACTCTTTTTCAAGAACACAATATGTATTGATTATCATCGGGACATAAAGATCATTTTAACTAGTATAACAAAAAGTACCATATACTACCAACCCCAGCTTTAATATGGTGAAAATGTTCCTGTAAATGCTTCGAATTTCTTCATGCATTTTCATGAGTGTGAAAAAGAATTGAATAAATGTATCATCTTAAAACAAACGGTGTATCAACCAGGATTGGCTGAAAGTGAAATGGATGAATGATGTCATCATATCAAGATGACAGTTCTGACTCTGTCTCAAAATCATGGAAAACCTGTAAAAAAAATTTTTTAGTAATCTTTTATGATCAAGAAATAATCAACAGTAGTCATCCAAAGCTGAGCAGACATTATGCCAACCTTCCGATATCTCTCTGTCATCTTTCTGTACATTAGACCGCCATGTTTGAGTAAACGCATCAACGAGGGTGTGTTCGCCTCATTCCGCAGTTAATGGCGTTAAACTCTGAGAGAAAAGAGGGTTTTGGCCCGAGAATCAAAGAGGGCCCTTTAACAGGGCCAAAGACCTGTGGCACTCAGCCAACAGCCTCTAATAGAGCCATAAAGCAATTACCAGAATATATGGGAGAGAGGGATGGAGGGAGAAAGAGAGAGAGATGGATTATTGGGCGAGAATGAAGGGGAGGATTTACAGTATGTTGAGTGCGAGGATGGGAAGAAAGGAGAAAAAGGAATGTGAAATTAGTGAGGACAGCTAGAAAAGTGGTGGAGGAAATAGGATTTGTGCCATTTGATATGACCATTAGCTCCTAATCAGTTTGCAGGGAGAGAGACGGAGAAAAGGGGGTTGGGAGAGATGGAGACAGAGGAGCGGGAGGGACTTTTTTTTTTTTATCTCAAACTGCAAATCAGACTGCACTGACTGTCTGGCCTACTCCCCTGTGGTTCCTAAAACTCAGTTGTGTGTTTATGTGCGTCATATTTAATACGTTTACGGGATGTTTTGTTTATTTCAGCCACAGAAACATGTCAGACAAAGTCACCGGAGAAGGAGAATGGAAAACAAGTCGATTTAGCACCCAAGCTGTTCAGCTGCTTCTTCACTTGCTTGCAGGCAGATATCAGAGTTGAACTGTATGTTTTTAAAGTGTGTGTGTTTCTGTGTGTGTGTATGTGTGTGTGTGTGTGTGTGTGTGTGTGTGTGTGTGTGTGTGTGTGTGCGTGTGTGCGTGTGTGCGTGTGTGCGTGTGTGCGTGTGTGCGTGTGTGCGTGTGTGCGTGCGTGTGTCCGTGTGTGTGTGTGTGTTTGTGTGTTACAGCCTCGTGTGCACATGTTCAAACCAGTCAGAGGACTTTGAATATGCAAAGTGGTACCAAATGTTTTCTGGCTTATCAGTGTTTGAGCTGGGCAGCTGCGTGCGCTCTGATGTATTGTTCTGCAATCACAATGCAGCTTCCTCCCAAATACATTAGATATGAAAACTACAGAGTATTAAAGAAGGGATGATCCCCTGTGAAGAGATTTATGGTTGTTTGCTTATAGAAGTTTGAGTAAAAAACACTGTTTGATACAATTCCTTAGTGTTTTAAAATCACTTGGCGTCTTTGTAGTTTTTCTTGCAATCTCCTTTGCTGTAATACGTTGTGGCTTACTTTTTCATTCCAGTGTTGACACAAATAGGAAAGGTCAACGTTTTTATAGAATATTTAATATCACACACTTATTACTCAGTGTTATGTATGACAATATATCATCAATGTCCTATTAAAATGTTCCTGTTTTTGTACACATAATGACAGTGTCACTGACAGGATGAAATAGATTTGTGTGAGAAAATAAAGAGTAGACAAACAAAAATGTCCCCACAACAACAGGCTTGTAAGAAAATGTCTTGATAAGGGAACAGATGGCGTGATAAGCTTGAAATGTTATGCGTTTGTGTGTGCATCAGTGCCGAGTGAGTAAGTGTGGGCGACAAAGTGTGTAGAGTCTTGAATTAACTATGAGCTTATACTGTATGAACATGTATGTGGGAGGCTGTTGGTGCTCACAGCTTAAATATCTGCCGGCTGCAAGCACTCCAGAGAAAAAATAAAGATGAAGAAAATGCTTTTTTTTTTTTTTTTTTGGAGTGAGCTCATATCTTCTTATATGCATGATAGATAACAAAGTGATCTTATTTCCTCTCTGTGTTTTTTCACACCCAGGCGGTACGATGAGGTGACCCACATTAAGATCCAGAACTCAGGCGACTACTACGACTTGTATGGAGGCGAGAAGTTTGCCACGCTGGCCGAGCTGGTGCAGTATTACACCGAGCAACAGGATCTCCTGCGCGAGAGGAACGGCCATGTCATCGAGCTCAAGTACCCACTCAACTGCAAGGACCCCACCTCTGAAAGGTGAAGACAAAGTTGCACAGTACACCCACACATACAAATAAGCTCAAATTAGCATAGAGTCGAGAACCGTGTGGATGACTCCTGGCAGGTAGGCACAGAAGTTTAGCTAAGGTTAGCTCCATATGTTGCTAAACTCATTAAAACTGCATGAAAGTTTCTCCCTGACCACAGACAGTTATTTTTATTCTTCCAGCGTCAGGGCTGTCAGACTGTCTGACTGTTAAGGCCTCATCCTGCTGTGAGCAGCAGCTAAACCACCTGAGAATGTTATTAGTCTAGATTTCTCTGCAGCTACAGTATCCTGGAGTGGACTTTCTGCTGTTTTGGAAGCATTTTCCTCTCTGCAGATTTCTCTCCAAAATATTGACTCCTGGAATTTCTTGAATTTAATTTGTGGCATGAAGTTGTAACATTTAATATTATGCATTAAAGTTTTGTGTTATCGTAATGCTTTTCCAGCATAGTTAGCCCAAAGGTACACGGCTGACAACTGTGTTGAGTTGCACTTCAAGTCTGCAGAGGATAAGAACTAATGTAAGAGCACCATGATGTACTGTGAGACATACTTATTGTAAACTTCAGTGTACAAGACACACTTTAAATACCTTAAAAGTAAGCTGCATCCTATGCACTGGTGCAGCCAGTATGAAATGCAGAGAGGTAGTCTATTGTGTAAGGGTTATCTATCCAGAGGATGCCGCTCGAGGAATCAAGACACTCCTTTAGCGTGCAAAGCATGCTGGATACAAACTTAGGCTAACCAGTCTAGCAGCGCCGCCCTTTATCTCTTTTCTTTCATTGGGTTATAATGATTGCATTTAAAGGAAATTGTGGTAAACTGTTATGCTTGTTGAGTGCTGTTTTGATTGAAAATACTCTTTGAGACAACACCGAGTGGAGGGGGTTGGTGCAAGTCTGGGCGAATTATGCAAGGTGGGTTCTTCTGTATCTCAACTCAACTCAACTTTCATACAGCACCTTTCATAGATACAAACATGCAACCCAAAGTGCTTCACAAAATAACAGGGAGACAGAAAACAACAGCAATAGGTAAAATGATAAAAGCCATGATTATAAATAAAATACTTTGAAATAAAATGAAATAAATATAGTAAAATTACTAAAATAAGTAGGAGTAAAAAGAAAATGTAAAAAATAAGGTAGAGTTAAAAAGATTCAGATGAATACAATAAATAAATACATTACTAACTAATTAAATAAGATAAATAAATGTTAAACCAATGATTATATTAATAATGCATTCCAGGGCTAAAAATAGATTAATCAAAATTAAAAGCTAGATAAAAAAGGTAAGTCTTAAGTTTACTTTTAAAAACACCCAGAGAGCTTGCAAACCTCACAACCATCAGCACTAGGTGAGGATAACGAATAATATGAAGAGCTACACATCTGCATAGAAACTGAACATTGCTCATAAAAAAGGACACAAGAACACAGTTTAAACGTTTATCCCTCTCAAGCCCCCCGAAACAGACTGTGTCTGGCAATATTGCAAATTTACCGCAACAGATCAAGATTGAGAATCACAAAAGCAAAGACATATAGTGATAGACTATAATAACAGAATACTGTGCATCCCAAGTATCCAAGTAAAATAAATAATTAAATAAAACAGGCAATAATTTTCTTTTTCAAATTTGCAGTAGAACATAGAAAAAAAAGAAATGACATATCTCCCAAAAAGTATCTACTGTATATATAATAATAATGTTAATAACAGTTATAATAATAATATATTGATTCGAATAAATAAAATAAAATTAATTAATAATCAAAAATAAATAGAATAGTGTGTATTTCTGTTGTATGGTATTTGTCTCAACACAAGTTAAAGTTTTAGAAGACAGATGACCACGACTCTCTCTCTTTCTTTTTTTCACTCGCAACCACTTTATTTTAAAAATAAGATTGTAGGTCTATTAGTTTTGTAAGCTTCAGTACTTTTTGATTCTATTGATTGTAAAAATAACAGAAATTATGCATGTGATATAGAAAAAGGATCAAAGTATTGAACATTTTGACAACCTTAGCATTCAAAAAACTCTTCAAGGACATGATGTGCAGTTTGTGTTTATACTCAGTTTATACAGCAGAATGTATGAAAACAGATTTCTGTCCAGTTCTACATCACCAGCAAAGTATCTGTTTAATAAAAAGGCAACAGGAATAAATTAGCCATTTGTTCACAATGTCCAAACACACGTGTTTACTCATCCTAACTGTAGGGAGGAAGAATTATGCTGTGCTTATTGATTCCACTCATTAAAATTGGATTTGCTTCATATACACATGCATAAATATTGATATAATCCCAAATGCAACTTCAAACAAGTGAAGTGGGTGTTGCTGCTGTTCTTGTTTATGTGCACAAAGTATCTACAGGCTAACGCTCTCCAGGGAGTACACACAGGTTTGAAGCAGCCATACGCTTTATCACACCTACACACCTCATTGAAACAGAGACTTAAGCCTCTGCCAGGAATCCATGTGTGCGCTCACACATACACAGGAGGCATTTTGGAAAGCTACATGTTTGTATTTGTTTCGTCATGTGTAAATATCCTCTCTCTAGCTGTGGTTGGCATCATCTCGTGCCAGGCTTGTTATATACAACTTCTCATTCTACACATCTTCTCGGTCTCTGTTTTTGTTTAGGTCTTAGGAAAACTTGTGATCTTTGGTTTTAGCTGATGTGGTTTTTTCTCATTCTACATACACGTCTCTTGTTAAGCCTACACACTTGTCCTCACCACACAGGAAAAAAAACCACACACATGCAAGTTTTTCATCTACACATCAGCAGCTGAGTGTAGACGCTTTCTTTCTCGTGTAGGAGTCTGGGCTCAAAATGTACAGTACATATAGATATAGACATTATGTAAACCCCTACACTGACAATCTGGGCCTTTTTCCCTTGAGGTAGGAAGCATATTGTCAGTCCTCCTCCTCAGTTTTTCAAGTTTTAGTCTCAACTCTTGTTACTTGTCTTATTCAAATAATTTGTCTACATAGGAACAGAATTTAGAAGGAGGCTGAGCTTCTCCATCTTTGTAAAGGATCTTAAAGGAGATGATGCCATAGCCAGTCTGATATAATTAATGCTGATAGCCACTCAAAAAAAAGGAAGTTAACAACAAATGTTTAGTGTCAAAGACCCCACAGCTTTAACATGACGTCTAGACCAAGCATAGGTTACTGAAGAAAAGCTTTGAGATAATTTTCTCTGTATGAGATCATTTATATTAAATGTTTACCTGCTTAATTTTCAAAAAGAAAGGCTATATGTTTATTTATTGTTTTCATGCCAAACCTAGGTAAGCCAAATATTAACATTAGGATGTGACAAAATTGTTAAAATGACCTTCAGTGTGCTCCAAATGCATCGTCTTTGTGCTGCAGTCTGCAGGAAAAGTGATTGTTGTGCAATGGTGTAAGGTTTTAGTGCCAGAAAAGTGCTATTTTAGTACAAGTCCATTTACCATTTAGCTGCCTACCTCTTACCCTGCAACATGATAGGCTCTTCAATGCCGTCTACTTCTTCTGTCTAATGTTGGGTGGCAACTAGCGTTTAAGGCACATTAGCGCCCCTTCCCTGTCCAATGGTTGGGGAGAGTCATTTTTTATCGAACATTTGTTATATTTATATGGAAAAAAATTATATAACGCTAATTATCGTTATTGATTTATCGCCCAGCCCTACCTGTAACCTTAGCACATATGTGGTGGCTCAAACTCAAAGTGCTTCAGTGATTTTATTTAACTCTTGACTTGTCAGCCATCTTCAAGTTTCTTAAGTGATATGAGTCCTTCAAAAGTGAAAGTTACAAGTGAGGATATCCTCTCTAAAAATGACAAGATTAAAATGCTCTGACATTAGGATTCAAAGCAGGAAGAAAGATCTTATCAGACAAAACGATAACCATGTACTGATTTGAGTTAAGTCTATGTAATATTACTATAGATGTCACTTTTTATGAAGAGGTCTTGCCTGTTGCATGTTTAAACCTCTTTTTTGTCTTAACCCAATACCTACAATAAATATTTTTGACCCTGAATGTCCTGAACATCACTTTGGAACAATGTGTCAGTGAATTGTCTCTCTCTTTTTCAGGTGGTACCATGGACACCTGTCAGGGCGAGATGCAGAGAAACTGCTCACAGAGAAAGGCAGAGCAGGTAGCTTCCTGGTACGGGAGAGCCAGAGTAAACCGGGCGACTTTGTGCTCTCCGTTCTCACCAATGAAGAGAAACACGAGAACGTGGACCGAAAAACCAAGGTCACCCACGTTATGATACGCTACCAGGTGAGTCAGCTCTCTTAATTCACATCTTGAACCACCTCAGCATACTGTTGATGCTTTGAGTCAGATTATTGCAGTATTTTAATGATTCTTTTCTGCCTCGTAAGAGCTCCTCACACCAGCTGTTGCTTTAGTTAAACTGTTTATGTTTGTCACCAGCAGGACGGTAAATATGATGTGGGCGGTGGTGAGAGGTTCGACACTCTGGCTGACCTGGTGGATCATTACAAGAAGAACCCCATGGTGGAGAAAAGTGGCATAGTAGTGCATCTTAAACAGGTATGGCAGAATAATTTAACAAAATCAAAAAAATCAAAAGCATCCAATCCTGTGAAGCTTTAGAAATGCTGGTTAATTTTGCTGAAAAATGTCATTTCTAGACCACTGCTTTCCACATTATTTCTAAATTTTTAATAGCGGTTGACTGATTACATTTCCTTGTCTTAATGTGACTACCACAGCCCTTCAACGCCACAAGGATAAATGCAGCAAACATTGAGAACCGGGTACGAGAGCTCAACAAAGTGGCAGACAACTCAGAGAAACCCAAACAAGGATTCTGGGAAGAATTTGAGGTTTGTAGACTGAAAATGATTTCATTCAAACTTGAGTTCTTTTAAAAGATGGTGGGGATAATGTACCTTATTGATTAGTATTGGTCATTTCAAAGGCAATGTGTTCAATTTCTTCATGATAAAGTTTGATGAAACAAAGCCTGAGTCAAGAGGCTGAATGATTTGCACCATGTGTACATTACTTAATCAGATAAAGTGCGTAAATAACTCCTTTGACTGTCATCTTCACCAGTGATGCAATAACTCTGCTGATTTCAGATCAACCTTTCAGTCGCTCTTACACAACACTTTCCATGAAAACTAGATTTCTGTTGTGACACCTAACTTTGTGTGATAACATTGATGACTTTCTTGATTTTCCACTGAGCAAAGAGACCACAACTTTTTCCAGAGCAGTCATCTGAAATATTAAATGTCATAAAACGTGTTGGCCATTTGTTCCACGACCTTTGATATTCAACAGATTACCTCCATTTGTGTCAGCTTACATCTGTGTTGTTCCAGTCAGTTGTTTGTTGTCTTGTCTATCAGATGTATTCGTTATGTCGTAACCTTTGAGTACAGATGTTGGTAGGTGATATATACTGATACTCTTGGCTTCTGTCACTTTCATACAGTTAAAAGGCCTGTATAAAACGCAGAATCTCTCTGGTGTCATTGTATATTGAAACTGAACCCTTATGAACCCTTTTATTGGACCAGAACATGACTTTTATTTTTGCAAACAAGAACATAGCAGAGTAAATCATAAATGTTGGATTTGCTGATCTGAGCATAGAGCGTTTACAGTCCTCATATTAACATGCTCACTGCAAGATTTGTGTAAATGTGTGTTAAGAGCGATTTAAAATTCGTAAAATAGATAATTTATGCCGTCTGGATGAGATACACAATATGAGTTGTTCGGTAATAAACTCAGGAAACAGTGATTTAAGTCATTAATGGGTCCATCTGTCATTGACATTAAAAACTGCAGATACTTGCTCTTATTGCTTCATATATATCACATCTAAAATAAAAACAGACAACCTTTTGAGCCACGGTTGTTTTTATGGAAACTTTATGCTGAAATGCTTCCACTCCACTCTACATATGCAGTTTTTCTCTTAATGCACCCCAGGGTGACCCCTGCTGTATTATAAGCCAACTGCACTGTTATGTTTACATCCAGTTTGATTCACTAAAACACGGTGATAGATCCCTGAAATAAAATAAAAAACTTACTTGCTCACTCATGGAAGTTGTGCAAAGCATTTCTTTTTTATATCTTTCAAATCCTTAAACATTGACAGCCATGCTTATCATCAGGCAATATTTTTCTCACCTGCCTTTGTTGGTCAATTTTGCTTATCGTACATCACATTTCTGCCAACACTGGATCAATGAAATGGTGTTTAACATCTGTCACTCAAGCAAGACAAACAAAAATGGTGCTACTAAGAGAAGTAGAGCTCCACAGTGCTGCTAGAGCTCTAAACATTGCCGTCCAATCCAAACATTTTGATCTGATTCGTATTCGTGCTGATATGAATGAATCACCTCTAAAAAATGTCCACTGTAATACCATAATTTGTCCTGTTTTGAACTTTCTGGAACTCTTTTATGTTAAAACAACACATTTTCTTTTGTCCTCAACCACCAGGTACTTCAGCAACAGGAGTGCAAACTGCTGTATCCCCGGAAAGAAGGCCAGAAACCAGAAAACAAGAGTAAAAACAGATACAAGAATATCCTCCCCTGTGAGTGTCTCTCAGCAACCTGCCGTTTCCTGTCTCTCCAACTTCCTGTGGAAAGAATGACACAAATAGACAACAGACACTGCAGAGGCCTCAGCAGAGCATGCAGATTTGTGCTCTGATAGCTCACAGTCTATCAATTGACATTAAAAAACCATCATGTGTGATCTCAGGAAACTGTTTAATTTATGATTGTTTGACTTTGTTTCTTCTTTCAGTCGACACGACTCGGGTGGAAATCAGGGAAGCAGATCCAGAACTTCCTGGCTCAGATTACATCAATGCAAACTACATCAGAGTGAGTCTATTCGGAACTATACAAGACCACATAACTGTTGTGCAGGAGGACGAAACAGGCAGCTATTGCACAAGATTGATTACCTTTAATAGACAAGGATTGTAGATGATATGAATAAGTAGTAAACAAAACATTTGGATTGTTTTTACTTCTTAGTAAACTAAGCTAAACTAAACTACTTATTTTATAGATAGAAATATAAACATATATACTTTTTTTCCCCTCAATATGCTGATGTATTTTTCGGCCTCCAGGCTCCGTGATAGTATTTAATGAACCTCACCTCTTTCTGTTGTTTCACCACACCCTGATGAAGACCCAGTGAGGGTCAAAACCAGTTGGCGTTTCCTTTTTTCTGAATACCACTTTTAATGCGTTATGCCCCGTAAGAATCAAAGGCTTTTTGACCTATTCTTTGACTCAAGCTGGTGTGCCTGAAGACACCCCCTTTTCAACTTAGCATGCCGTAAATGTATACCTCATAGTGTATATTTTGAGGAACCTATGCTGTAAAGAAAAACGACCTGAGATACAAACAATGAAAGATCTGTCGTGGACATTTAGTTCACAAAAAAATAAAATAACCAGCATTATTTGAAAAATTCTAATTTGTATTTGTACTGCTGCTCTTCAGGGGGTAAACATCACAAGGCAGGTTCTGCTCCGTCTCAGTCTTAACTGGGCATTTATTGGGATAAGACTCTTCTAGAAATAAAAACATAAGCACAGAAGAACTGCATACTTTGCAACCATAATTTGCCCATAGACGATAAAGTGAGACAACTAGATTATTTGGCTTTTCGATTGCAGTATTTCTCATTCTTTTGCTTGTTATGCATGAAAATCATAAGAACGATTCTCTTACCTGATAAAAAAGTCTTTGGGCCAATGAGTTAGTCATATTTTTCTGTCAACAGTTGTTTGGGGCAGCTGATTAACAGCTGATTTACTACACACACACATGTCCGAGTGTGCCACTCCTCAAAAATGGACACTATTGTCAGATACTATTGGTCCTACAAAGGCAGACTCTCATCCAGTAAAGCTAAGCTTGAAGTATGAAATACGGTCACTGCACTGAAGACGCTGTGTGACCAAAGGATTCTCCCTTCAAGAATCCCATTTGGATCACTTCAAGTTTCACTCCCTCTCTTGCACTGTATCAAATGAAACACATCAGATGAGGTTGAATGGCTTCTAAAATTATAGATATAAAATAATATATCTTTACAATCACTTAGGCCACTTGATGTTGTGACATTTCCTGTGTATAGATATATGAATATATAGTCTGAGTGTAAGCGTGTCTCATTAAGTGTATTTCCATTCTGTACAGAGTATGCATGAAGAGGGGCGACATGTGGAGGAGGGCAAAGTCTTCATTGCCACCCAGGGGTGCCTACAGATTACAGTCATTGACTTCTGGAAGATGGTGTATCAGGAAAATACACACGTCATCGTCATGACCACGAAAGAGGTGGAGCGAGGACGAGTAAGAGCAAACATTAAACACATTACTGATGTGTGGTAGTACTGTTTAGAGCAGGGCCATGAGATGCTTCTGTAGACCTGGTGAATCTCCCCCATCGTCTTCGTGTTGCTCTCTCTAGCACTTACTCTTTAATGGTTTATCTAATGTTGTAGCTGCTTCGAGTTGATTGCTTTTAAGTACTCGTAATGTTGGATATCAACAAACTGAGAGATAAACTTTGATGGGAAACTTAGAGAATAATCCAAACCTCCTACAGCTAAAGATATGAAGAATTCAAAATCCACTTCACATAAGTCTATTTAATGTCCAAGGTACCTCGACAGCCACATTGAGCTTCAGAGGAGTGCTTCACATAAAAATGCAGGATGGATCAGAAGAAGGGGTGGACAGTCATGAGGTTTTGTGATGAGCCAAATTTAAATCAAATCAACTTTGTCTGCACGTTTGATGCACAATCAAAGGTACTTTTTCAGGAACGTTCTATCCCTGACAAGAAGAAATTAGGGGAAATTAAAAGCCTCCATAAATATGTGACAAAAAAATGTCTAAATTTAATGTTAAGTCCTGCTTTTTGACAAATCCCCAAAGCTTTCACTGGAAGTCAGCATTTTAATACTGCAGTTTCAGTTGAAAGACGGTTCTCGATGGCATTAGTTGTTTCTAAGAGAGAGGCGTGGATGTTTATACTATGGATGATGAGTGTGTGGGTGTGTGTAAGGTGGGGGGGGGTGGGGAGGGAGACGGCTGACGAGGATAGTATGACAGTTAAGCTGATTGGAAAGCTGCTTGAGATGAGCCGGTTCTCTCAGTTGTCTAATACTAACACCCCCCCCTTTCTCTCCATCTCTCTCCCTCTCTGTTTTTACTTTGATATAGAGCAAATGTGTCCGTTACTGGCCTGACCTTCACGGAACCAGGGAGTTTGGTAAGCTGCTAGTGAGGAACGTGGACGAGCGGCCAGCTCAGGACTACATCCTGAGGAAGCTGGAGGTGACCCGTCTGGACCGGGTAGGGAAAGCTATGTGCTTAATCAGAACTGACCTACTGACCTGGGGTCAGATTATCTAACTCCCTCAAACATTACCACACCCCAATCATACCGCACATGTGTTTGCTTATTGGAGGGTTGACCATGTGGTTCGAAGGAGTAGAAGCAGATATAAAAAAAGAAAAGTGCACATTGCTTTTTAGGAGTTTTTGCCACAGAAAATGTTGTTGCTCCAGTTTGCACATTGAACACCAACCAATTTTTTTATTCTTTTACTTTGACTCTAGTCTGTTAGAACTTTTTTTGACAGGATGCATTCGGAATGGTGTGTTTATTAGGATATGAGATCCTTGCTCCTTGTGTCATGTAAAGACTAGACCAAACAAGACTTACATGATACAAGTCTTGCCTTTTTGAGTTCTGGCAACAAGATTGGCTCATACTTTAAACCAAAATGAAAACACAGTTTGGTTCTTCTGTCAGCACATTTTGAGTATTGTGAGGATAGTTGAGTTTGTCCCCCATTCTTATCAATCTACAACCAATCTGCAGAGGAAGATACATGAACATGTTTTAAAAATGAAGTGCATACAACAACAGAAAATGTTATCCTTATCTTTATTCTGCTGTGCTTTTCCTGCAGAGGGAGCCTCTGAGGTACATCTGGCATTACCAGTACCTGAGCTGGCCTGACCACGGCGTGCCAAATGAACCAGGTGGGGTCTTGTGGTTCCTGGAGGAAGTCAACCGCACTCAGAGTAGCATTCCAGACACTGGACCCATTGTCGTCCACTGCAGGTACAATCTTTTCAACAAGAAGAAGCAGACGTAGACTCAGACAAATGTATAGGGTACTTTAATCTTTGGTGAAAGTTCATTAATGTATTTAGTTCACATTAAGAAATGTAGGACGGTATTATTTATGCATTTATGGTTTATTTTTTATTCAATAAAACACATACTAAACAGAAGTGGTAAAGTTTGCAATGAGTGTCAAGGTCGTGAGTCCAGGACTTTGCTCCTTTCACAGGTTGAGCTGTGTGAGAGATGTTTTGTAGAGTAAAAGTCAACAGTTGCCTCTTGACCCTGCTCTGGTGGATCTGCTGCAGCTCTGTAGTCTGGTTGTGTATTTGCAGAAAGGCTGAGCTTTACATAAAGGACAGCTTGTAAAACTTAAGTCTTGTATTTACTGTAAACGCATCACTGATGATGTTTTATTTGATGTTTGTTCAGGGTTTTCAAGGCCTGATTATGAAGGCACTAATACTTAATTCCGGTATGGCCCATCTGCCGGTCTTCTCCTGTTAACACCTGTAGACACGTTAAGTTATGAGTTAGGCCACTTGGGTGCGCTACTATGAAATCTGTATCCCTGGTTCAGTGGTAACTTTCACAGTTGAGGCTTTTGGACAAACACTCATGTTTGCTCTTCAGTGCTGCTACTTGCAGCTGTATTTACTTTCTAGTAACTCTTATATATAATACATGATGTCAGTATGACTGCTAATTAAAAAGCACAAACTACACTTTGATTGTATTAGATGTTGAATGTTTTTGATCAAAATAACTCAAAGCCTGTATTTTTAAAGTAAGACAGGTGACATCCAACAACTATAGCCAATACAGGGAAAAATCAACCAGTGGTACACAATCTTACTTTTTACGTAAGCCAGGTGTGCCATTGTTAAAATTGCATTCCTTAATTGGAGTATTAAATTTGAAACATTATAGATGCATTTTAGTTTTAATGTGTTTAAGAGGGACGTGTCTTTTTATGATAACCCAAAAATTCACATTTGATAAGTAAGGATAGATGATACCAGCAGGTTGTGACTTATTCAGATTTACATCAATTTACAGTTAGTAAAGTATTACATTTAATCATTCCTCCTTGCTGCTAAATATTCTTGATGTGATATTTAGTTCATCAGTTGTGCACTGATTCACTACTTTTTCATGTCTTTGTTGATTTGACCTCAGTCACTGCCTGTTTTATGTTTTCTTTATGTTGTTTGATTAACGACAGACACCAAGGAACAGTTTTTTGGAGTAGTGATTGCCAAATCGGCCTGCCTTCCCGTATTTCACACCCCCATGTTCTACAAACACAATGACATGTTGACAAAGAACATCTGACTCATTCACTTCATCGATCTGTTGGCTGTTGTTAAATTAATGCTGTTATTGCTGTTTACAAGTCAAACCTAAATTTTGGTTTGCATGTTTGAGTGAATAAATCTTGAGATGTCCTCACTGTTTATGTAACACTGTGTATTGATGGGATCAAACTTCTTGTTACAACTCTGCATTTTCTCTTTGTTGTGTCTGCAGTGCCGGCATTGGCAGGACGGGCACCATTATCGTGGTCGACATCCTTATCGACATCATTAACCGCCAAGGTGGGAAACCAACATATAAAACTGACACTCTGTATTTTTCTCATTACTTTGTGTACTCACTCATTTCTGGTTTTCTATGTATGTGTGTGTCCAGGTCTAGATTGTGACATTGACATCCCTAAGACCATCCAGAGAGTGCGGCAGCAAAGGTCGGGCATGGTGCAGACAGAGGCTCAGTATAAATTCATCTACATGGCTGTGCAGCAGTACATAGACACAGCCCAGAAGAGACTAGAAGAGGAGCAGGTACTATACTCAACACAAGGACAAATTTATTTAGGATTACAAAAACTGCAGTTACACTGTTGGAACAGAAGTGAAGGATTTCAAATATGTATTTAAGATGTCTTTAAACTCACAGCCTGTAGGCAGTGTACGGTTTGTTGTGTTATTGTAGCGAGAGCAGTGAGACAAACATCAGTAATGCAAGATGTCTAATGAATTCTCAGGAAACCATACTATTCTGCAGAGTGCCTGTCTATCTTTGTCTCGGAAGCTGAAGTTCTGTTGTATTTTTAGAGTCACTTGTTGGCTAAACCCTTGACAACTGCAGCAGTATAAACCCAAATTAACAAGTTTTACTGAGATTTCATTGCAAGAAATAAGTAGAAAGGGTGTCCAAAAAGGAGACAAACTTGGCCAAGATTGTTCTAGGGGAGAAATAGAAAAGACTTTAAAATAAAGTGTTTATTTTTTCATGGAGTGTGGGTGTATCTGATGCAACCTCAGGAAATCAGAAGAATCTTAACACTAAGGGTCTTTCACAACAGAGCTTCAACAAAAGTTTCATGGTTGAGTGTTAAAGAAAATTAGAGTTTGAAAACGAGTGGCCAGTCTTGTGATTCCTGTTTTAAAGAATAGAGAAGCGCTCTCGCCTCTGCTTCATTTACACATCTTTGCATTGTCTTGATTTGACTACAGGTCTCATCACAAACAAAGCTTTGCTGTTGATGTGAGCGCTCCTTAAATACTATGTTAATGCTTAATATGGAGGCCGTCTGGGATGTTTTAAGTTACTTTCAGGTGTTCAACACAGGATAGTTTATGAGGATTTCAAAGAGGTTCATGTCTATTAAACCATTTTTCTGTTATGTTGTTCCTTTGCAGAGGAATAAGCTGAAGGAGAGAGAATATTCCAATATCAAATATCCTCAGATGACCAACTCTAGGTCTAAATCTAACATGACATCCTCACGCTCTTCTTCTATGTAAGTATGACACATAACATGACAGTAAAGTAACACCTTTATTAAACACATGAACACAATGATAGCAAAAATAAGATAAAGATATTCTTTATTGATCTCTTACTAGAGGACATTTACTTGGAAAACACCAGGGTAAATGAGTCACGGGTGAAAGATGGAAAGGACAGATTCTGACAAAAATAGAATAAAATTATATTAGAGTAATTATGTATAGAAGCAAACCCACTACATCCAATTTTCACTTGTAGATAAATGTTTTTTGTATAGAAGAATTGCACTATGTGATTTAAACACAGTGTTTAACACATTGACATTATGAAATGGATATCTGCTGGTTAAATTGTGTACATTGAAAACAGCTGGTATAATTGCACAGTATGCGTTAGGTGATATACGAATATAGAGATTATGCAGGGATTAATATGAATATAAATATACTTTATTTACATTATAAATATGTACAATTGTAATATACCTAAAGTATGAATACATACTATAAAATGATATATGTTTGATCATTGTTATTAAAGAAAGGTTTTGTGGTAGATCATTTTCTTTGTGTGTTACAGGATGACAAATGATGACTCATCGAGTGTGTACGAGAACATAAACTTTAAAAGCCCTCAGTCGTCTTTTAGCAGCAACACCAGGAGGTAAAACCATCGCCATGGACCTCCACGTCTGCCTGCCTGCCTCTCTGTGAGTACAATGCTCTTTTTATTCTGCCTTTGTGGGTTTGCAGGGATTTTCACCCCCCAACATAATCATAGAAATCTTTAGAGCATCATTCCACATGCTGGAGAAATCTTTGTATTTATTCATTTATTTATTTCTGTAGTGCGTTGTAAAAGTAGAATTGTTGTTGTATAGTTGTATCGTGTTGGATATACAGTAGGCGTAATGTACAGCGATGCAGGTTGAGAAGTGATTGCGATAAATCGTGGATATAAATGCTGCAGGATTTATATTCTTAGAGAAGGACTGTTGTAAATCCTTGGTGACACATTTGACTCCTCTCTCGAGGGTGACACATTTTTCCTCCAGATTCAAAACTTATTAAAACTTTCACACCGACTAGAGATAAAGTGAAGTGTCTCCAGTGAGTCAAATTAATTTTGTAAGGGTATTGTTCTCTTTTTGTACTTCAAATTATAAGGCACCAGGAGCGGCTGAGATCCCCTTAAAGCAACAAAAGATTCAATTTAGGTTCATATTATAATCAACCTCAATTCTCACAGGCGGATTCTTTTCTCTTTCATAGTGATTATTGCAGCAGACTGGGAACCCTGCAGTGTTAAAGAGTGTGAGTCTTAGCTTTGGTTTGGGGTCATGAGCACGAGACTCCAGGAAATTCAAATAAAAAACCCAGTAAATGAACGCAGCTCGCCATTTTGTGAGCGGCTCTTTGTGGTTTTAAGAGAAAATCAAATTATAGCTCTGACAAATATAGATCAGAGTTTCTCTTTATGCCTTTCGTGTGAGAACTTTGAAGTCAAATCTCTGCTTATTAATTTATTCATTTCAACCTCCATTGCCGGATTCAGGCGGGACATTGACCTGGGATATCTTTTTTGAGACCTCTTTAAATATTTAATTTATAATAGTACATAATTTAAGATTCTGTCATGCTCCATGTACTCTTTTGACGGTGAGGTGGTTGTAAGTCGGGTCAAGATGTCATTTCTGTTGATTCTTGGATAATCAGCCTTTCATCCATTTGTATGTCGGGTCTTCTGATTGAAAGATGTTTACTTGGTACACTAATGTTCTTTTCATCATTAGTACTCGCAGCCAAACAGGGACATATGATAAGATGTGAATATTGAGTTGACTGAGATGTTTTTTAAATGAACTGCAGCAGTTGAGCTAAAATCTTTTTAAACACATTTGATTCACTGTGATAACTCTCAGGTCAGAGGTTATTGGTATATATTGTCATCATATTTCACCATTAACACAGAATCTCTCTGATCAAGTCTTCTGAATGAAAAGAAGCTGAAAATGTTCATTTATACATTCCTCATCATGTCCCTTTGGAGCTTCTGTAACTCGCTCTCCTCATCCTAAAGCAAACACGGCCTCCAATGTCTCAGTTAATTCAATATGCTGCTGCCAGACCCCTCGCTATTTCTGACAAAGGAGTAAACATAACCCCAATTTTAGCTTCATTACACAGACTACCTGTGCATTAAAGGGGCAATTTTGATATTTAAATCGTCACATTGAAGCCTGGACTGGACAAGACCCCCTGAATACATCAATGACCTTTTTTATCCTTTCTGTGTAGCCTGAAATCCTCCCTTTAGTTTATTTTAGAAATTCACAGATGTAGACCTTCATGATCAGGGACTGCTTGAATGACTTCATGAGGGCAATCCTCAGCTTTAATGTGCTTCTGCCTTACTTTTTATTTTATGTTTCTATTATTGAAGAACACAGCAGGTCCTATCAGGAGATCAGCATACATTTAAGTAATATCCAATGAGAGGGAGCAATGTTGTTCTGAATATCAGCTCTGATAGGATTTAGGTCATAGGACTCTAAGCAGACCACTCTTTACAAACTCAGGGTCCTTAAAACACTTCAAATAACTTCATATGGGAGAACTGATTAAGAGTTTATTACATCTAACTGATCATGTTGGTGGATGAACATCAAACTAAGCATGAGTTGAGTTTACGCCGCTGTAACTTCATATCATGAACTACATCAGGTACTCAGGCCCATAGTTCAAAGTGACACCAACCATTTACTCCACCTTTCTGTTTGTGTTTGCTTCAGTTTCAGCGGAGGTGGCGCAAGGTCAGCGCCCGAGAACCCTTCAGAGGAGGGGGGAGTGTAATGCTCTGACTACACCCCCCGTCTGAAGACCCCATGGGGGCTGAAGGCTGCGAGCTGACCCCTCTCCTGCTGCTGCCGTCCTGCTGGACCTCTCTGTCTGGAGTAAGCCTTACCCTCCGTAGGGAGGAGGACTCTACAGCATAGTGCTCTCACTCAGGACCCTTTTTGTCCCCTGTCTTTCTCACCCTTCTCTCTTAACCAGCACAAGTGCCTTGTCACATGATGTGTCTGTAATACAGCCTCCCAAAACCTGCTGCTGCATCTCTGCTACCTTCCAAACCCTGGAAACCCAAGTTGACATGAGAAGCTTTTTCCTCTGAGTGACTGAGATTAAAAATGGAGTATGTCCTAGCCTGAGCTGAGCAGACCTGTGAGGGACCCAAAGAAGGTCAAAACTAAGCTGTTTGTCCACAGAAATCTCTTTGTTTTCTATCTTCTGTCTTTGTCTTGGCTGGCTGTCATCTGAACTTGAACCTGAGACTGTTTTTGCACCAGCTGTGGTGGTTATTAATGTGTTTGATGACTTATTGCAGGGGGGTTATTTAACTAGGGCACAGGAAGCACAAGCAAGACCTTTTTTCATGTAACATTTTCGACATTAATTTTCTGACTAAAGTAGTCCCACTTTGAGTCCAAACTCATTCTTGAAAGATGTTTTCTTCCTTCCCCATATGTTGTCCTTTTAAATCAGCTTGTTTGATTTTTGTTCTTGATGTTTTTGTTGATACGTCTCCTGGTATGATGGCTGTGCAACATATTTTGTTTCAAATATATACTTGTGAAATTTCATATATATAAATATTTATAGAGGAACATTTGGTGAAACACATCATGTTTAAGCACCATGGTTCCGGCAGCATCCCCAGCACTAACCCAGATTTAGCGGCCACTCATCGTGGTTCACTGGAGTCCACATCTGACAGGAAACGGGTGCAGAGGATTCCTAAATAGATGGTTGTAGTGGAAGTTGTTTTACTGGCTGTCCTCGTAATCAGCAGGTCTGAAGCAGTTCAACATCTGTCAAACGACATCGTCATAAGGAGACAAGGGAAGTGGGGGCGATTACCGTAGGCCAGATGGCCATCTGCCTGAGATTGAAGAATAGATTTGTATCCAAAAAGTAATTTAGAAGATGGCCGTAATCCAGGCTTGATGATAGCGGAGCGAGTAAGCCGGTGTCATTGACGTGATAAGGAAGACAGTGGAGGCGTGGAGCACTGAGCCCTCTGTGCTGTCTGGCAGATTGTGTGCTATTTTTAGCCTCCAGGATAAAATATAGATCCTCTAATACAAGTGCGGGTACTAAAGTGATTTCAGACCTCACTTGTGTAAAATGTAATGATGAAAGAAAGAAAAAGATGTCTCACATGATAGGAAGAAGTCATAATACAGTCTCCTGCATTAGTATTTACACCTACTTTTATACATGTTGGCATGTTTCAGCCAAGACAGACTTTAGTGGCAATGTGTCCAATAAAACCCTGTCCAGAATTTTAAGTTTGGAGGGTTTTACATGGTTTTTAAATTATTTTCCACCATGAAATGTGTTAAGTTTTCAGTGATTTGCTTTGAAACCCCTGAGAGAAAAAAATCCCTGAATAGATTCATTTAAGGTTGAGGTTGTAAGACATCAAATATTGATGTTCAGTGGAGGTGAATACCTCTGCAGGGCTCTGGGTTTTGTGTCCAGATTACCTTTGTTGGGAGGCATAAAACATAAATGAGCTGCACTTGTGGGTGGTGTTTGTGCTCTAACCATCCTCGCTCTCCACCAACAGAAGTATGTGACTAACTGTGTCACGTACTCTCACAGGCTGCCATCACTGTGTTTGCTTTGGCTGGCCAGTATCTGCTGCAGCAACTCAGTCATGAATTATGATATAAACTACAGCTAATCAAAACCCACTGAAGAAGCAGTACTCAGTCTTTGCAGTGAAACACCGTATTGTAGTTCAATACTGTTGACCTTTCGGGTGATATTTAAGTACAGTGAGAGTGCAACCTGCAGCAAAATCATCCTGTTTGACAACTTAGATCTGCCTAAAGGAGCACACGGTCATTTCAGTAAGGCTCTGAGGCTCTGGAGTTTAAAGCAAACATAACCTCTGCATGCAGCAGGATATAAAAAATCTGCTGCCAGACCCCTCACACACTCTCACAGAAGAGTAAACATGAGCCCAGTTTCAGCTTCATTACAGCAGCCACCGATTCATGTTTAGAGTTTGTTTTGGGATTGTAAGCGTAGACAGTCTTCCTGTTTTAGTTTAACTTGTGGCCGTTGTATTGTAGTGGTTGATTCTTGATGAGTTTTATGAAAGAAGTGGCTTTGATACCCTGTGTCCCTGAAGGCCTGTGCCTGTTAAAATATGCTACACCACTTGATGAAGTAGAATTGGAACAATGAAGATGTTTGAATCCCTCCAGATCGTCCTTTTATTCTCCACCTGTCCAAACTCTGATCCGTCTGATGAATGAGAAATGTGTCTGTGTTTTTCAACTCTCTCTTGCGCTGTGGATGATTCTGAATTTTATATTGTATTTTGCCTCTATTGGTCTGAGTGTTTTTTATATATATATGGTGAGAAATATCAATACTTGAAAGTGTGAAACTGCTGAATCTTTGGCCTCAGGCTGTGTATGGATGATGATGTCCGTTGACTGTGGAAGTGTTTTTGGTAGTGCACTAGATTTTCAGCCATCAGTGTTGTTTTTTCTTTTCTTTAGTTTTTGTTGATGTTTCATTTTGCTGAATTGTGTTTAAAATCATTATTTCTTGCATTTTATACTGTGTCTGAATTATTATCATTATTATTATTATTATTTTATTATTATTATTGGTGTAATTTCACCATGGTTAAGTTAATTCTGGCTCTGAGTTGAACCAGTGTACACAAAGGTATGCAGTAGCAACACAATATTCTCTCACTGCTTTACCTCTCACATGAACTTGAACATGTTGTTGATGTCTTTTGTTATTTTTGTTCCTCTCTCTCTGTCGGTCACAGTATGCCTGAAGTGTGTCGTGGTATCCTGAGTGTCGTTCCTCTTCTTGCACTGGCTCTGCCCAGACGCCTTCTTGCTGTACAGGCTACAAATGCTGATGTAATAAGCTGCAAGAAATGACAACAAAATGGTTTTGTTATCATATAGTTTAATAAAAATGTATGATGGCACTCTGAGAAGTTACACATGAATTTGTTTCTTCCTTTGCTTGTGGTAGTGAACTTTGTGCAGTTTTTCTGATGGGGGAGAGAACAAAGAGCATCTTTTCCTCCTTTTTTGGAACAAGTTTCTGGAAACTGCGCCCTAAACTGAAAGACATCAGTGTAACAAGAAAGCGCTCTGTGTTTTTGACTGCTATGCCTCCAGGTGTGGTCTCTGTAGTGGAGAAGCAGCAGAAAACACAGGACAGAGTGTTCCAAGTGCTGTTTGTGTTGGACTGCTGTGTCCGTCCATTTTTCCCCTCTGTTTGTCTCTCTGGTTTTAACTTTGCTGTCCTGGATAAACTGCACGATGCCTGAGAGAACTGCCAATGAAAACGAGTTAAATTGTTCTGAACAAGTTAAAACATTACTTTCAAAACTAATGACAGATTGTTTCATGGCTGAAGTAGCCTGAGGATGCTGTTCTTTTTACATTTAATCAAAAAGGGGGAAAAGTATGGTGAGTTTTCAATGGGAGTGACATGCATCTACTGTTTCACTTGAACTTGACTTGATCATCAGTGATGGTACCAGTGGTCATAGAGGGGTTCAGGTCCACCCTGACAACCCAACCAGAGGTGGTCAGCTTGTGTCCAAGCACCCTTGGACCACAGACTGTCAGTCAGGCACCACAGCCATCTCACCATAGCCCAAAATACTTCAGAACACAAACATGTGTTGCCTAGGTATTTTAAAGTATGACCCATATATATGATTTATATGTAATAACCTTTATTTATACAGGTTATCTCATTAAGACACAGTCCCTTATTTTCAAGAGAGACCTGTCTTGGATAAAAACACTGAGTGATAGACATACATCACAAAAGGACCAGTTGCAGACCAACAATACAACATTAAACTACTGATGGTTAAATCACTGTATATTGTGCGACCACAGCATTGTGAAATGTCATATCTGGAGCACACCTGACCTCCAAAAGACACCTTTGACACTATCAGATTATGGAGTCAAGATAGTATTCCAATATGACTGATGCCATACTTTGAAAGACAGATCAGAAGTTTTATGCTTCAGACAAAAAGAGTGGTGATATGGCACAGTTTTGGAAATACTACAACCGAGTCCTGATATTTCAAGATATGGCCTGGGGTCAATTTGGATATTTCTTAAATATATATGTAATATTTTACAGATATGGATGCACCATGTTATAGGAGGAAATTGTGCTCAGTATTTGTCCTGGTCTCAACATTGTCAACCCCAAGCTCCCAGTGGCACGATTCAGCAAACAAAAAGTGCAGGACCCAAAATGCAGATACAAAAATAAAGGATTTAAAACATACTGTCGAACAAAAACACTGGAAACACAGAAACAAGTCAAATATTAGGAACATCCGGGTGGGGTAGATAATGATCTGACACAGAAGGGAGGAAACACGGAGACTATATACACAGTGGGTAACGAGTAACAGGACACAGGTGAGACCAACAAGGCACAGGTGAGGACAATCAACAAGGAGGGGAAAACACAAGATGTAAAACTAGACTTAACACACTGGGAAACTATTATTACAAAATAAAAACAGGAAACACAATAGACAAGAAACACAAGGATCACTGGGAAACACACAAGACAAAGATCACATATAACAAATGCAGAACATAAAACAGGGAAGAAACAAAAGGACAATCTATAGAGTAAAACCAAAAATCAGAAAGAATACAACAAAGAAAATACAAAAAAAACAAAAACTCATGACACCCAGTAGAGACTTGTTTAACCATTATTTCCAGCATTTACAAAAAAGGAATTAAAAAAGCATTTGAATGAAACTTTTATGTAGCATACATCTGTAAAGAAAAGGCTTTTTATTCTGCTTTATTGGAATGAAGGAAAATCAACATAAATTAAATCACTGCGTTACATGAAGTAACAAGAAGCTTTTGCTCCATTTGTTTATATATAATACTTATTCTTCCTTTTATGAATTCATGCTCCTGCTTTGAAGCCACGGCTCAGCCTTTTCTTCCTGTACACTTGGTTATCCATGTGTACCGTTAGTTAACATGGCGCTCCAGGAAGTGGTACTTTTATTACAGCTGCTCCTTAATCAATGTTAAACTTGAGTCAGAAGTGAGTACCGTTCGGAAAATCCCACAGCCCAACTTCTCCTTAAAGTGACGCACCAGATCCAGGAATAAATAAAGGCAACTTCCTGACGAGACAAAGCAGGGCTTTGGTTTTATAGTCATGGTTAAAGGTTCAGGTGAGAGGAGGAAATAAAAACTTGACCTTGAAACTAATACGTCTGTCTGATTAGCATTGAAGCACGTCATAGGGTGGGTGTTGTTTGAGGGGAATTTACCGCACCTGCTGTGTAACCAGATGAAATCACCACTAATGGTAGAATAAATTAAGTATCTTAAATATTGAGATTGGGCATGAACATGTCAAACTCATGACTGTATATGTAATGGACATAGTATCCGTGAGGTCACCCATCTGTTCCTGAGCGCTGTTTTGAAGCCAATCATCATCGGAAGCCATATTGGAAATGCTGAACTCAACCAAGAGAGTGTGACATAAAGAGGCGGGGTTTGAGCCTCCTCGCCATCAGCTACAGTGTTCCCGCCTGTCAGTCAAGTCAGTCATGTCCTTAAATGGGCAAAAACTCGTAATCTTAATATCTTCTGAACTGTCGCATTATAAAAAAATTCCCCCTGTGTACAGTGTATAACGATAGAGAAATGATCTATTCAGACCTAAACCGTTTATGTTTATTTCTGCTGCAAAGTTCGTCTTTGTTGAATGAATGTGTATGTGGTTTCCGGTGTTTCTGCAGCCAGCCTCAAGTGGACGCTCGATGAATTGCAGTTTATAACTACATGGGCTTCATGTTTTGAGATCAAAGGTTACTGCTTGGTCAAACTGCATAAAATAATATGAGTATCAAGCTTCTGTGAAGAGTTTTTATGAAAGGTTTTTATGAGGTTATGAAACATTAATATTAACAGTGACACCTCTCAAAGACCTAATGCAGATAATGAGACCATTCAAAACAATACTGAGAGTTCCTGTATTGTAGTTTTGAATGCCGTCACTGCTGTGAGGAGGTTGGTAGGTGTCAGACCAGATGACTGACAACACACTGAAGAAGCAACCTCTTTTTCATGTCACATTTACTCTTCGGTTTATTACTCACAGTGGCAAAGTGGAGGGAGAGTGTGGTAGAAGATTTCAAAATGCATCTACTGTGTGAGTGACATGTCATCTGTTTATTACTTTATTGGTCAGTATTAGTAATAATGCTTCCCCCGTCCTCCCGTTACAACTACTGACCTGGGTGTCGACCAAGCGGCAACCTCCGGCCACGAGAATTGAAGCCAATGCGGAAGTGTTAATAACTGCAGTTCATCAAGTGTCCACTTGATACACACCAATTCAAAAAAGCCGATCATTACAGCAGAAATAAACGTGTTTACAGCCTGGTTCAAAAAACGAGTGTAGTCTGGATGGCTCATTTCTCGATCAGCCCACACTGTACGGGGGGTGAATTTTTTCAGAAAGTGGCAATTTCGAAGATATTAAAATTACGAGTTTTCCATAACGAGAGGCACAGCTGATTTGATTGACAGGTGGGAACACTGTAGCTGTTGGCTAAGAGGCTCAAAGCCCGCCTCTTTACGTCACACTAGCTCAACAGAACTTAGGTTGAGTTCAACATTTCCAATATGGCTGCCGCCGCAGATTGGCCTCAAGACAGCGCTTCAGGAACAAATGGGGGACGTCACGGATACTACGTCCATTTTTTATACAGTTTGTGGTGTGGACGAGACGTGTAAATGATGTGGCGTTTCACAATGATGCAAAACTATGACACTGCAGAATGAGAACAGCTGCAATCAGCTGCACATTAGTTTTAAAACAGCATTATGAAAAGGTTTGTATTTAACATGAGAAATAAAGAAGGGACGTTTACTGTCAGACCTCTCTTTAATCTCCTGCAGAGTATGTGTCAGGCACTGCAGGTGAAAAGACATCATCTATTTGATCGACCACGGCAAGCGATCTTATGCGGATTAAAGAAAAAGAAAAATGGTTGGTACAGGTAGCGTCTTTGTGAAGGGAACACTGCAAAGTGATGCATTTGACTGTTAAAAGGAAGCAGGATGGGAAGCTGGTTCAGCCCAGTTGGTAGAGCAGGGGTCCCCTGTGCAGAGGCTGCAGTCCTCTTTGCACTGGTCATAGGATCAAGAAAGTATTTGTACTTTTCTTTTCTTATTTGTACTTTTCTTTTCTTTTTTTTCTTCTTTTCTTTTTCTTTTTAGGGAGCATTTTTAACATCTGGCAAGGGACTACGGATGTAAAATAGCCTTTTGACTAATTCTGGCATATTTACAGAAGTGTTAATTTATATGCATGGTCCTTTTAAATGAGAAAGAAAGAAAGAACGCGGGATAGGATTGTCCATCAAAAAATATATATGTAACACCTGTGCAAGGCTAAATCAGCAAAAAACAACAACTTCCTGTTTGTGTTGACTTTGTCCAATGAGGGCGCCAAAGTCAACACAAACAGGAAGTTACTCACAGGAGCTTTAACAATGAGTCAGTCATGAACAAATGTTTATTGACAAGAATCATTCTCTCAGCCTAATTCTCACCTTTTATTATAGTTCTGTAAACAAAGACTCATAAAAAAACAAATCAAATGTACAATATATATAAAGTTAGAGTTCTCAGTTGGCACATGGTGATTACATTCTTTTAGAAAAACTGTCATTTCTGTTATCTTGACTCGTTTTTGTTCTTTAGCCAACATATTTGCATAGCAGAGTTCAGACCGTGCGACAGAAGTCAGAACCTTTAACGTCAGTATTTGTCACGAGTACAGCAAGCTCCTACGTGTGGTCACTATCACTGTCAACAAATCAACCCACTCATGACCCAGTGATCTGGTACTCTGAAGAGTCTTATCGAACTTTAGATTACAGATGTTGATTTAAGTGCAAAAGTGTTCATCACTGAAGTTGATTTGAGGAAAACTTCCTGTCAGATTTCATCTCTCTCTGTCATTTCAGCAGTCTTTACAAGCTTGCATGAATCATTCTGCACTGTAGTGTTGCTTTAACAGAGTTTAGAGGATTGTTTCTCTTAAATATGCTGTTTGTAGATTTTTGCATGATTAGAATTTTTTGATTCTGACTACTTCATGTTATTCTGATATTCTGGCAGGAGAAAGACAAGCTCTCAAATCTAGTGTGATCGTTACAGTCCTTTTGATTTAAGCCCTTTTACATTTAGACTCTGATAGTGTCCTTACTTACATATTGAAATCCTGAACATCAGGGCTTCAACATCTGCAGTGTTATCACAGGTTTAAAAATGAGGTCTTGACAGTTGTGTGCAGCAACTTTTGTGCAATCATGAGCAAAAAAAAAAAAGGACAATGTCTGTATCAGATACAGTATTATTAACAATTACAGGGAAGTCGGTTTAGTCTGTCACAGCAGGCTTGGGGAACGGACTCATTGTAGTGGTTGTTTGAGCTGGGGTTGGGTTGAGATGGTTTGATTCCCGTACACAGCGCATGCTCCCAGTGCTGAAAACACACTGCAGAGGCCACAACACGACGACAACAAGCAGCACCATGAGAATGATGAAGAGCACCATCCTCTTCCAGTCTGCCAGCCGATCCAGAATGCCCAAAGTCCGGGGCTGTGACTGGACCGGGGCAGGAGACTTGCTGGCTCCAATGTCGATGCAGACACAGAAGGCCGTGGGGCTGTTGGGGGTGTCGTGCATGGGGCTTTTATAGCAGAGCTTCTCCCCCTCCAGCCACACCGGCTCCTCCTGCTGCTGGTGGCTGGGCAGCTTACAGAGGACCTCGCGGCTGGTGGTCAGGGCCGGGGGTCCCTCTTCAGGCAGCGTGGTAGGGTGACGGCAGAAGGGACAGGAGAGGCGAGTTCCACTGGTGTTGTCGTCCTGGTCGGCCACAGAGAATGCCATGAGGCGGGAGAGGCACTCCAGGCAGAAGGTGTGGGTGCACTCCAGCAGCTTGGGTGTTTTGAAGACATTGTCGTAGGTGTTGTAGCAGATGGAGCACTCCGGCTGACCAGCGAGCGACACCTTCTTTTGCAGCTCTCCTGCAGAGTCAACCTGCATGTGCCAGATCCGTGGAGCCTCTTCCATCTTCAGAAACGTAAGACCTCTCTCTCCTCTGCTGAGTCTTCTTGTGACTCTTTGACCTTTTCCTCCCTCCTTTTGGTCTGTCTTTGACCTCTGGATTATCTTTGAAGCGAATAAATAAAACATAGAGATTAGTTTTTATATTTCAGATTTTATTTCGCTGATGTTATCTGAAAACTGTCCAAGCAAGTGCAAACCATTTATGCCAAGCAGGACGGTAATCCCAACGAGCTTTGAGTCAATCAGGACACATTTATCCAAAGTTCAACTTTAAACTATTTTTGCCCTCACGCAGGGCACACATAATATCACACGCTGACAGGATTTTAGTCTGTCAGTGAGTAATACCATCAAAGGTGTGATGCAAAACAGGTCCGGGGTTCTCTCTATAAAAAGCATACAATCAAGCACAATGTGTCGGTTAAGTTCACAAGACGAAAGCGCAATGTCAACTCCTCTCCTCTGGGGAATGTGGGCATGACGTATTTTGAAGGTACAGAGAGTTATTTTTATTCAGGACACGCTGTTCCTCAGGGAACACAAGGTTTACAACCACATTCGAGTATCATCCCTGAGTGAGGAAGACGATATCAACCGTACTTTGAACCATTATTTGGACCATAAATTAACATTTAAGGATGACCAAATGAAAGCCTGTGTTGGGTTCAGGTTCGTGAGCTGTGTGATGTCACACATGCTAAGAAGAAACTATTTTTTCTGATGAGCCCAGGAACAGTGAGGAAATTGTAATGTGAAACATAGTAAACAGTTGATGTTTTGTTTGCTCATGACCTGAGCACAGGGAGCAAACTTTATGTCCTTACAATCTCAGTGTACGTAATGTAACTGCTGACATAAGACACAGTGTATTGTTTGGTGTACTGTTGCTCTCTGTTGAGTTTTATCAGCTGTACTATTTCACTCAGTTTGGATGTTCAAACTCAGAAGGTATGTTATCTAATAAGTGATGAAGCAAGCTTTGGCAAACGTACAGTAAAAGAATGTAGCAAACTTGCTAGCTAGTTTAAGCTAGTGACTATCACAGCTGCTGCTGCTGGATTAACCCTTGAACACCCAGCTGTAAGAACAAAATAGGATTTTAAATGAAGGAATAGCTCATAAACAAGTTGACTCATCTCAAATTCACTAGTTAACTACAGCCAGGTCAAACAAAATGCTAATGTTTCTGCGGCTAACCATGGACTGTATGAAACATGGAAGTAGTGTCATTGACGTTACCAACCGGTCTCTGAAGAGGACATACATACGCCAAACATAGGAGGCCTCCATATTGAAAATGCTGACTCAACCTAACCAGCCAACTCAGCACAACCTGAATACAAAAATCTATGCACAACTCTTAAGTCTCAATATCTTCAAGATGGATGCGTTCTAAATAATTCCTCTTCCCATTTGGTGACAAATAAAGAAACGTGTAAATCAGACCATGACTATTTTTCGTACCAGGCTGTAAACATGTTTAAAATTGAATTTAAAATTCACATTTGAACTTGTTTGTTAAGCCTCCTTAACAAACAAGTTCAAACAAGAGCCTCCTTGGCTCTTGGGGCCAGCCTCAAGTGGAGACTCGAGGAACTGCAATTTCTGCAAAACCAACTCATGGAGTGAAAACTACAAGTAGCCATGGTTTAAGGTTGAGACAAATAGAATCAGAATATTTTAAATATTGTATCAAAGTACCATTGTGCACAGGTTTACAACAACCTGCTTGTGTTGCTAACAGGTATTCAAAATTGCAATGATATAATGTTGGCATGCTTAGTGTCTAACAAGCTAGCACACAGAGATCTTAGGCACTCCTTGCATTGATGCAAGCAGCAGATGAGAAAAGGTTTTGGGGATGTGGATCATCCCGGGTCAGGTCAGCAACATGCATTTAGTGACTTTTTTTAGCTTGCATGTTTGAAAAAGTTTGCACCACCTGATTGCTGCTCTCTTCTGTTTCTAGCCTCCCTGTCTACTTTTTGGCTGACAAGATATGAAATGGGGAAAACCTGTCTGTTGGGGTTAAGGGTTAGGTATTAAAGGCTCCTAATATGAAGGGGGCTGTGTTTTAGGGATGATTGATGGTCTGAGCACAGGTGTTCTCCTCTCTGCGCCCTCAGGGTCAGCCCTGCCCAAGAATTCCCATCGACACAAAGTCCCTGCTTGTTCTTCATCTAATCACTCCATCTACCCTTGAAATTCCTGCACCACCAACTCTCGCTCTCCAAGTCTCAGCTGAATTCTTACATGCTTTAGTGGGATGAGGACAGATTCTTCTGTATAATTACACCTGTCTTATCAGTTTCAAGCTTCCCCTCAGCATTAATCTTGATTTCCTGGCTACTGAAATTGAACTAGAGCTATGGGGTGTGGTAACGTGCTGGAGCTTCCTCTACCGTCAGTCAATTTAGATTTAACTTATAAATGTGTGTTATATTTACTTCACCTCAGCATCTGAAAGAATAACTAAAAATGGAGTGTGCCATAGCAATGCTATGTTGTCTCCTCTGTCGAATGCATTAAGTTGTACTGCTGGATTTTTCCACTTCAGCCTTTGTTTGAATGAAGAAATTGTATTTGAACGGACACTAGTAACCCAAAGTGGTGCAGCTAAAGTTTGTTCTTGGTTCTCTAGAGAAAGGCAGGGCCCTTTAGATTCATAGTATTGGTTTAACCCGAGTCGTTCATTCACAGCTTGTACTTAGTTACGGGTCAGAGAGATCAAGCTCAAGGTCTTTAAAAGAGAGAAACTGTTTTCCAAAGCCCTGGGCTGTGTTACCTGTAGAACGAGTGCTAAGCAAATAGCAACTGAACAACAACAGAGTCCCGCATTGTCAGAAGTCAACCAGCTGAAAGCAGTTTTGGCATCAGCCTCAGGCTCTGCTTTTTTGCACCCCTAATGATTCCTTAAACAGTCAACACAAGAGGCCGGGTTTATGTGATCTAGCATTTTTAATCAAATCCTCAGGAAGGCTGAGCTGCATTTACAGCCTCTGTGTTTGACCTTTTTGTAGTGTGATAATACAATTAATTAAATTTGAACTTGTTGGCTCAGGTCAAACACCCCTCATGCCCAGCTCTGTCCTTCATGTCACCACTCGTGTGTGAAGTCTGCATTTGTCCCTTGTTGTGCTTCAGCAAACGTTAATGTTCAGTTCTAGAAGTTCACAGTTTTGTATTTACCGGCTTGTTGGGAGAGGTGCACAAATATAATCCTGAGACTTCTATCAGAACTCCAGTCCATCAGTCATTAAATGGAAAATACGCTGTGTAAGACAAGAATCGACCTCGAGACATACAATACATCCAAAAGCTTTCAGGGAATGAAGGGCTGTTTGTATTGGCTGTTTGTATAGTCATTCTCACTGTTAGAAATAGTTTAATTAAAGAGAAATAAAACATTATAGTTTAAATCAGTAAACATACAGAGGTTTGGCTGCTAAAGCTTCCCTGAATCTAGTGTTTGCATAGACTTCCTATAAGGAGTTGAGCCACAAGTGGTCTGCAGTTTTGTCTTCTGTTTGGCATTTCAGCTGTTGCTAATCTAACATTCACCTTCATCCTAGTTTACAGGTCGTCACCAGGTGTGTTCAGAGGGTTGGCCAAGGGGGTGGCATGGGCCCCCTTTGAATCTGATGGGCCACCAAATTCCTCAACTATGATTGGTTGTTTGCTCTCTGTGTGTTCAAATCTGTTTGGGCTTTTGTACAACAGGCTGCAAGAAGGTTTTGCAGCACATCATCATTTATAGTACTTCACATTGTGACTCTCACATCTGTTTTTTTTCTTAGACCTATCACACTTAAGCCAGTAGATACATATGTTGCAAGTCTGTTTTAATATGTTTTAAGTTTAGGTTATTCACAGAAATGTAACCTCTGTGTGATACTTTATGTTGGGAGCTTAAGTAAATATGATGGGTTCGCATAGAAAGGCTAAATAAACCCTTTTCATTTGGTGTGCACAAGTACGTTATGCCATCCCTGCTTAAGTCTGTGCCCTAATTGGGCCACCACTGGATGCTCCTCTGGATGCCACTTCCAAGAATACCCTGCTTTATCATCCATTTTACTTTTGCTAACTCAATTAGATTAAATAATCTAAAGTAATTTCCAAAAGAAAATTGGGCTGTATTCAAAAATACGAGGAGATAGAAATTGAGACCAGAAGCATGTTAGAAAAACATTTAACTTGGTAACAGTTTGAGCGCATGTCAGCTCCTTCTCTTATTGACTGCTATGATGGTTTTTCATTTAGAGTGGAGTTGCCCCCTGCTGGCCATTATGAAGAATGCACCTTTAAGCCATTTCTGCATTGGCTTCACTTTTGACACCAAGAGACTCAACCTCTTCTTATACAGACACAGACTACCATTCAAAAGTTTGGAAAACACCTTCTCATTCAATGGTTTGTATTTATTTTAATTATTTTAAACACTAGATTTATATTGAAGCTATCAAAACTATGAAAGAACATATGTGGAATTATTGAATGAACAGAAAAGTGTTAAACAAAGCAGAATATGTTTTATATTTTAGATTCTGTAAAGTAGCCCCCTTTTTCCTTCATGACAGCTTTGCACACTCTTGGTATTCTCTCAGTCCGCTTCATGAAGTGGTCTCCTGGAATGGTTTCTAATGAACATGAGCTTATGGCAAAACCAGATTATTTCATAGTTTTGATGTCTTCAGTATTAATCTACAATGTTACAAATAATTACAGTAAATTAAAACCATTGAATGAGAAGGTTTGTCCAAACTTTTGACTGGTAGTTTATATCAAGGTTAATGTTTGCTCATGTTTAACTCAAGCTTTCTATAGTTTGGCACTTTTATTTACTTGTGCTGATACTTCTTAATGTTTTAGTTGCTCATTGTCACAAGCAGCCTTTGTTTTCATAAAGTTACACACTATGTCAGATCTAAAGAGGACATTAAAGCTCTCATGGAAAATAAATAAATAAATAAAATACAACCCAGAGTGCATGCAGAGTGCAGGCTAAAGGGTCTAACTAAAGGGTCATACAACGTGTAGTGTACAGTTGAGTCAAATATTAACTCAGACTAAGTCGATGCTGAACTCAGAGCACCAACTTCAAACACGTGGGAGGGGCTTGAATTATTTTTCTATAGGTTTTCTACTTTAGATGTTGCATTTTATGGTCCCTTATCTCTCTCTGTAGCTCATGTTTTTCTTACTAGTTCCACTGACCCACTAATAAACCAATCAGACCACAGTGGTCACGAGAGTTACTTTGTGTATAGTCAAATTGAGGCTTCCTTCAACCATCAGGTTTTGTTTTTTAAGCCCCTTTGTCTCGTGCTGAGCTGTGTGCGCTCTCGGCTGTATGTTCAGTTAAAACCATCGTCCCCAATGCTGTCCTACCTGTTCTCTGTCTGAAAAGTAAATGAAACTTGATCTACCTGCTGTTTGAAGAGGGGAGGGGAGGCTGTAAGAGGCAGTTTAACTGAACGTGAGCAGAGATAGATAGTGGATGTGCAAACAGGCAAAGCAGGAAACAGTGTGCAGACAGTTGAGAAGACGAAATTAAAGAGGCTTCTGACTTGTGCAGCTGCTCCTTTTGTCCTTTAATCAACCTGCAAGGTTGGGTTTCTATCAAACTGAATAAAATGAACATAATGTTGTCTAAAAACACTTAACAACTTCAGTTTTTTTGTTGTGGGTTTGAAGGCTCTCTTAATTTACAGAACTGTATCTCTCAAAAAGAACCAGGTCCCCTCTTTAAAAGAAACTTCTTCACTGAAAGCATCAGTTTGAGTTAAACTGTCAAAACTTTAAGCACAAACTTGCATAAATGGCACAAAAGCTCCAGGCAGCATTAAGATGAAAGATTAAACGTACCTGTTGACCAAAGAAGATGTCAGATGCTCCTCTCTTGATCTCTCGGCTCACTCCCGCAGCACTCCAAAATGCATTTTTCTTGGGTCAAACTCTTCTAAGATCCCAGCAGGGGAGAACTTAGGGTTTTAATTCTCCTCCTCTCAGGCTGAAGTCCTCGTCTGTACTGCTCTGAGTCTCAGCCGCAGCCACAGGTGTGTGTCTGTGTGTCTGTGTGTGTGTGTGTGTGTGTGTGTGTGTGTGTGTGTGTGTGTGTGTGTGTGTGTGTAGGTGTATTGTTGGTGGGTGTGTGTGAGTGCAGAGCTTTGTCAAAGTCAGCTCTGGGTCCTCCTTCCTCTGTTCGTCCGTTGGCTGGTATCACCTGCCCTGCTCTCTCAGCTCCCTTTTTAACACTTTATGCAAATGGGTTTGGAGAGAGTGTCGGCCTCGAGGTGGTGTCTGAAGGTGAGGGGGGGGGGGGGGGGGGGGGGGGGGGGGGCAGAAAGGGAGGCAGACATCAAGGTGAGTAATACACATTCTTGTCCTCTCACTAACCCTCTCTGTCTCTTTCTATGTTGACATCTTTTTTCTCCTCTGCCCTTTTGCACAAAAACACACATATGATGCAGATCCCACTCAGCCACAGCCCAATATACAAACACTCACACACACACACACACACACACACACACACGCACACACACACACACACACACATACACACACACACACACACACACACACACACACACACACACACACACACACACACACACACACACACACAGTGCAATTAATCCTTTGACTGACATCCATGTTTCTGGTCTTGTTTATATATTACTCAGAACTCTCAGAAAACTCCACGCGCTGTACCCATTTTTCTTTTGACCCAGAATGAAGACCTGCAAACAGAGTGAGTCACCTCTGCGCTGCAATACTCTGCACTGGACATTAAACCACACACACAGGATCATTTCCATGAAGCCATAAAGTAACAGGTGGTTATACAGGACTGTATTCCCACTGAAGCACTACTCTGTGGGAAAAGCTGTTCCACTTCCTTACTGGTACACAGTGTTGCTAGTTGGCATGATACATTAACACTGAAGCCATGACTGTGCTCAGAGAGTGAACACACAGTGGTCACTTTGCATGGAGGCACTTTGTAACTCTGTTGACCTGGCAGTGAGTCTTGTAATGAGAAAAATTATGACTTCATGCAGGGTCTGTGTTTGAGAAGTTACATTGGAGGCAAAGCTTTGCAAGCTAATAATAACATCACCCTGTAAAAGTTGAACTAAAGCAAATATATTAAACAGAGAAATGTAGGTTGTAAATTAAAGCAGTGAAAAAAAGTCAAGTCAAATTACTGAGTTACAGATGATCTGAGTGTAATGCTTATATACACAGGTTGTGGTTAAATACCTTACATTTGTTTGTGTAAGGATAAGCAGTGAGGCTCTGGTTGGCAGTGCCATTTTTAATCAACTTTTCTTCCACATTATGTCAGAATCATTCATTTACAGCAAACAGTGGTGTACCATGAAGTAAGTAAGAACTGTGAGGTGTAGGTTTTATTGAACAGACTTAAGACAAGTAAACCAGCCGAAGTGGGATCTCAGCGCCTTAGTTAAGTCTGGTGTTTCCACACCGTGAGTGCTTGTGTATGCAGCGCAAAAATCTGCAAGCTGCACCTCTTTCGCTACTACAACGCTGTGGTGTGATGAGCATTCGCACACTGGGGGAGCATTTACATCATTTTGGAGACCACTGCGTAAGAACTAAGGTGTAGGGATGGCAGAATTTAATTTCTGTTGCGGAGTCGCAATGTGTAAGAGGATGTTAACAGTACGTTATTTATTTAACCATTGTGAGTTGACTGACGCCATAAACACTACCAGTCAAAAGTTTGGACAAACCTTCTCATTCAATGGTTTTTATTTACTTTAATTATTTTCAACATTGTAGATTAATACTGAAGACATCAAAACTATGAAATAATCTGGTTTTGCCATAATCTGGATTACAACAGTAGTCAAATAGAGCTATCCATTGTGTACTAACCCTACCTCTGAACAACACAACTGATGGTCTCAAACACATTAAGAAGGAAAGTCATTCTACAAATGAACTCTTGACAAGGCTCATGTTAATTAGAAACCATTCCAGGAGACCACTTCATGAAGCAGACTGAGAGAATATCAAGAGTGTGCAAAGCTGTCATGAAGGAAAAAAGGGGGCTACTTAACAGAATCTAAAATATAAAACATATTCTGCTTTGTTTAACACTTTTTTGTTCATTCAATAATTCCACATATGTTCTTTCATAGTTTTGATGTCTTCAGTATTAATCTACAGTGTTTACAATAATTCAAATAAATACAAACCCTTGAATGAGATGGTGTTTACAAACTTTTGGCAGGTAGTGTACACTCAAAAAATGGATGAATATTGTTTGTCAAGAAACTCCAGGTACACACGTACAAGACAAAATCTACAAGGGGGAGTTTATCCAGGTTTCTCCACAGGGGGCGCCAAAATCCCTGCAAGCTTAAAGTTTCTCGCTGGAGCTTTGACAAAAAAAGAAAAGTTGTTTGTCTGCATGGACTTACGATATGAATGTATTTCAATTAATGACTTTATAGAAAAGGGTAATCTGTCCTCAGTACTCTTGCTAAAAACATTTCAGTTCATTACTTAACTTAAAAAAAGGAAATACATTTTTTTTTAACTCCGTTAACCACCAGCAAATATAAACGTACTTATGTTATCAGCAAGGATAATAGTTTGATACATGGTTCACCGCTCACTAACACTGTGGTGTTTGGCGACAAAAGAGAACTAAACATGAACTTCTCCCCTTTAATCTGCACTTTTAAGACTTAATAAAGATCCTTTCAATATTTGATCAAGGAAACAGAAATGAAAATCACAAAGTCACTCCAGGAAAAGGCCCCTGCTCACTACCATGACTCGAATGATGAGCGTCAGACTTTATTTGATTACTCATTTTATTTCATGGTAATGGCTATGGGACATTAGCAGCAGCCTGTCCCCGCAATGAGAGCTGCCTAACTGACTGGGTTATTCAGTAACCCAAACACAAACAGTGCCGTATCATATCAGCAGAGTCATTTATTGGGCGTTGAGTTGTGAGTGCTTTGAGGAAGGATGACAATCAGAAAGCTGTTTTTATTTCCCTGACTGGAATCCCTGAGCCCGGCTTCATTATAAACATGTCAGAGATTTACAGGGTGGCAGTGTGGAAGCTAAAGGTACGGTATGTTATTCTGCAGGTTGGAGGGAGCGGTGAGGCTGCGGAGGTGGGAGACACGTGAGCAGAGAAGTTGTGTGTGTGCAGGCTGGCTGTAAAAATGACACAATGTTTACTGGGTTTGAACTTGGCCCACATTCACTCCAGCAATAGATTACAAACGATAGCTGTTTATGACTTCGAAGTATGCATTTAGATCTCTTCTCAGGAATGTTTGTGGACCTGCTTGACCCCAAATGCTGCAGCTTTTAACATCAGTCTTATTAATGTTAATCTCAGAGCTGCCATTATTAATATTATTATTCGTCCCCTTATTATCATTATTATTATACAGCTGTTGATGGTAACAATAGACCTGTTAAACTCAGATTTTAAAATGTCTGTATTAGTTTCTCTGCCTCCCCTCAGACTCGATATCTGAGGTGCTTTTAGTTTATAAACCAGCCAACCCCTCAGATCCTCCGGCTCTCCTCTTTTAGCCGATCCTCGGAGCAGAACAGAAACATTGGGTGATGCTCCTTGCAGCCATCACACTCGGAGACGCTAGAAGAGTCTGCTGGAGAAACTGAGAGGAGCTGGAAAAATCGATGGCATTAAACGTAAACTAAAGACCTTTCCTTTCAGTCCGTCTCTTATGTTAGGTTTAATCATTTATTATTTTAATGCTTTATATAGATTTCAGTGGTTATATTGTTTTATCTGTCTTTCTTTATATTTTATTATTTTAACTACTCATACTTTTAGGGCTGTTTTAAATGTTTTATGATCTTTCACTCTCTTTCTCTTATTGTTTAACCACTCTTACTTTTATTGCCATTTTTAGTGCTTTACATGGTTTTCTAACACTCTTACATTTTATCATTTCAAGTATTCATATTTTTAATATTATTTAAAGGTTTCAATTTATCTTTTACTCTTTACCTTTTATTATTTTGACTAAATTAATTTTATTTCTGTTGACACTTACATCTAAATCAATTTAATTTAATATAATCATGTTTGGCCTTTATTTCCCATCAATCCGTCTCAGAAAATGGATCCAAGAAAAACGGATTGTCCGAGTCCCCACCCACCTGATCTTAAGTGATGGTCGACAATAGTTTGGATCAGATTTAGACAACGGATCACCCAGAACTTGTTTCTCACCTGTCTTTAAGACTTGAGCCTTTAGGATGTCCACATTAGATCCTCACAGGAGATTCATCTGAATGACCTGGTTGGTTCCCTGACTTTTTTCAGGGACATCATAACATTACACTACAGTACAATGGATTGTAGTGAAAAATGTGCATCGTTCCTTGTAGAAGACAAGTTTTTGTGACTTTGATTATCACCTGACTTTCCCTAAAGTATTAATTTGTCCATGCTAACTTCCATTTATGAACAAATATCTGCTGAACTCATGACCCATAAGCCTCAGCCATACTTAGTGACACATCCAATAAACTTAGTCTCAATGTTAGAATGCTCAAATGCTACACTTGAGCTTAGCATCCTACACCTTCTAATGCACCACTTCACCTGCTTAGAACACAAAGTAGCTGTAGACTCTTATCCATGCTTTATGAGTCTTCACTGATAGTTTAGTGCCCCTTTTCTTTACGAGGTGATGTGAGGTGATGTGATGTGAGGTGAGGTGAAGTGAAGAGAGGTAAAGTGAGGTGAGGAGATCATGGAAAGAGTGAGTGTAAAATATTAGACCTGATTAATCTGTTATCAGCCAGGTGTTGATAACAAACATTTTACGTAAATAAATGGGTCAACAGGGAGTCTACTAAACTGCCTGATTGGTGTCTGAGATTGTTATCAGTTATTTATTTCGGATGGTGCGTCTCGATGGAGCCAAGCAGGTAAATGAGGCGTGTGTCCTCATGCTATCAGGTACCTGCAGTCAGGTGACTGTTATTTCTGCATGCAGAAACTTATAAACAGAAAAACATGGCTGCCATTTATTTTGTTCTCAGTCAGGTATCGATCAAAACTTTATTTCAGGAGCAGAGCATTGTTTGTGTTTGGTGTCCAGGCTCCAAACCTCATCAATCCAAAATCAACAGTTTTCTCAATGAACTTTTTGGCTTCATGTGAGCAGCTGTCATAAGAACAAAAGAGTCTCTACTGTCAGTGTTTTATTTAGTTCCCCATATAAACAACCATGGTGGTAGTTTTATTTCGAAATCTGACTCATTTTGAGTGGTAATGTCCGGTGTTAAAACATGAAGCCAATAAGGAAGTGCTAAAAAACTGCAGTTCCTGGAGTGTCCACTAGAGGCTGGCTCCAAAAGTAAAAGAAACCCCATTAGGTCCAATTTTGAAATGTCCATTTTTACTGTAAAATAAAAAACATTTACAGACTGGTGCCAAATGTATTTATTTTTTCGTAGATGATGCCAATTTTCTTATTTATAATAATTCTACAGGTGTGTTTTTTTTAAATATAAAGCATCCTCCACTATACAGGCATATATTTGCATAATTAGGGGCGTGGTCAAGTTGACAGTCATGTGGGTGAGTTGAAGATGATTGCTATTAGACTAAAAGCCTTCCTCAAATCCACCTCTCAGCCTGGTTCTAGGTTGATATAAAACTAGGTTGAATTAGCATTAATCAAGGGTTACGGAGATTCAACATTGTCTTCCCCTTTGGAACCAGGAAGCTACACCTTGATATAATTTACAGACAGTTATAAATCACAGTAAATATAAATTTTTCCCACAAACATCAGCCTGTATTTTTGGTTTTGGTCCAGTCACCTCTTTCCTTTCAGACAATAGCTGTCCTATCTGTGTCTGACAGGTGTGGTTCCAAACAAAGCAGATAAACACAAGCAGTATTGATTTACAAGCAGCTTATGAATGTCTATTTTATAGTTTACTGTAAGCCAGCTCAGGTCATCAGCTTATCTTTATGACCCACAACGGAAAAACAGTCACGTTCTCCTGCAAATAATCTTTGGCCCGAGGCTCTGTGGAGCTCTCTGGGTTTTCATGCCAAGTCATGCTTCCAGGAGGAGGGAAGTGATCCCCCTAACATTCAAAACACACCCTATCACGGACCTTTATCAGTCCAATTGAGAAATAAACAAACATTGACTGATCTATGGAAGATGTATATGGCTCCTTCAGTTTCCCAGGCGCTCAGCACTCACGTTTTACAACTGGTCATTACAGATGGGAGAATATCTCTCCACAACACAGATCCTACTGTTAACCTCGGCTTGATTTCCATTTGGCAGGAGGTTATTATTTCCCAACACACTGACCTTCACTGACAACATGTGGCTTTATGGTTGTATTCATGCCAGGCCTATTTTATGCATAATTACATCGCGGTTTAATCTCTTCAAAATATTATACGCTGTAAAAAACCACCTGTTCACACACATATGCTCACACAGTCTGTCCAGGAAGTGATAAAACAATTAACAGATAGATTCACAGTTTTATATGTCTGTCTTTAAAAGATACTCACAGTTATTGGTCTCTGTCGGAAAGAAAAGACGTCCCTGCTTGATCTAATTGCAATGCAAGAGTCGAAAGCCACAGCCGCCTTCCTGTGTGAAAATGCTCTTTTAAAGTTCAGCTCGAGTTAATATGAGGCCTCTGCAGTCTACGTCAGTCTTTTTGAGAAATAAATGCCCCCTTTGTCTCTCCTTCCCTCCACCTTAGCTTCACACCAGGCTAAAAAGAGAGGACATTTGTATTAAAAATTGTTGTAGCACCCACATGATTTTACAAAGTCAGACGACCTGAGTCTCATTGAGGCTGAGAATGAAGTCCAGGATGAACTCCGGCTCAGATACTCTGACGTTATGGAGTCCTGATACTCACTTTTAAAAAATCTAATACTGACAGTCAAATCCACTCTTTAAACAGTCTGTCTGCATTAAGTAAAGAGTGGTATTGATAAAATGTAAGTAAGATAACCATGCCCCAGGCTTAATTTCCCACAAGGGCCCTCAAGGCTCCATGATCAGGTGGTCATTTCACTAGTTTCACATTTATGTGGTTATTCAGCACCAAAAAGCTCAGTACACAGATAATTTGTAGGCCTTACAGCAGTTTTCATTTCACAAATTTAATCCTAAAAGTGTCATAAGCAAATCAAAGTCAAAGTATTAGTACCAGCATTAAGAAAAGTAGGAAGAGAGCGTCCTGTTTGATGGCATGTATCACTTAAACAGATACTAATGCATGAAAAGAGTTAAATCCAAGTGCCATGTTGAATAAGAAAAGCCTGAGCACAGAGAAACTTCAAACAGACAAAGAAACAGGTTTTTTCACAATCTTCTTCATCTCCTTTATCAGCACTCTTCAGCCAACCCTTCACATTGTTCCTGAAGCACTTCTCCTTATCCGGACGGAGGATCTCTGAATGAAATAGAATAAGTTGTTTATATTGTAAAGCTCAGTGAGACCAGTGTGGGACTGACTCTAAAACCTGCAGGTACGTCAAACCAACAGACCCCGCTCAGGAGGTCTTCAGCAGAGAGGGATTCATGTACATGCTCATGTTTTATCTCCCTCTGCTCTCTCAGGTTCCTCTGGATCATCGTTGTTGACCTACTTGTCGCCAACTCCTTCAATTTTTTTTTACAAGTCATTACAAAAATGTTAAAGTTGTTAATGCTAATAGAAATCTTATCTCAGCTAATAATCAAAAATAAGCTAACAATTAATGAAGCTTAGCAGAAGTTAAAGCAGGAAGACTGGTTCATATTCGGTCATTCATTCATTAAAGGTGCAGTATGTAGTATTTAGCAGCATTTAGCAGAACAGACTTGGTAGAGATGGAATATAATATTGGTATTTGAAAATCAGTTTGTCTTTTATATCTCATATATCTACATTAGAGCAGATCCCCTTACACAGTGGCCGCCACCTTGCATGTTTCTGCAGTAGCAAAGAACGGCAAGCTAGGAAGGGCATATATGTTTTTGTATTTAGTGAGTGACCGCTGGTTGAAGGACAAAGAAGTAGAGAGTGATTGTGGAGGATCATACGTATCATGCAACACAGGAGCTATTTGTCCTCAAAGGCCGTCGTCACTTCTGGAGCTTCTCTAACAGGAGCGGGTGAGCAAGGGAGCATTTCAGTCTAGAATCTAACCGCTTGATATCATTAAATATTCCCATTTTACACATTAAACCTTTGATTCAGTGGGCCCCTTTGGTATACCATACACTAAAACACACATCAGACACATCCTCTTTTGACACATTACTTTATCTCTGTAATTTTTGGAGTATAGTCTGCAAAAATATACAGAACTGAAACTTCAGGGTGTCACACTGAAACTGAAAAAACAAGACACTTTTATAGAGGAGGCCATTTTTTTTTTTTAATTTTTGATAAATGGACGTCCCACTGTTGGTGGAGGTCAAATCTGGATGAGATATGACTCTTCATGATATCTTGTGGTTGTAATGTTTTGTCAATATTCACTGTCAGCCTGACATTTCACTTCAGACTTTTTGCCATCAAGTTCCAAAATCTGCTTTTTATCTCTTCTGGGTTTTTTTTGTCGATCAGTTCAGTTGCTGTGACACTCCTCTACCCCATTCACCAATAATGCATCTCATCAGCCTTCAAACCCAGTAACTCAGCTCATCCTTTGAGTCCTTTCTTCACTACCACCGCCAGTGTCTAGACTCCATGGGAGGTGGGCTCACTACCCGTTCGAGCATGTGAAGTCAGCATGATGCAGTCTAATCACTAGGGACTTTGCACATTTCTCATTCAAACTTGTAAAATATTTTTTCTTCCCTCATTATGAAGTCTCTCCTGATTAAATTGGGATAGCTATTTTTAATGTGTTGCTTCTGTTACTCTGTGTGCCCCTGTCTGTCTCCATGTCTGTCTGTCTGCTCTGTCTATCCCACACTCTTCATCCATCTGGTGGAGGCAGGTAGTTCACCTTTAGGTCTGGTCCTGCTCATGTTTTCTCTTGCAAATGTTACAAAGTGCTCGTGGTGGATTACAACTTGGTCTCGACCTGAATTAAAGAGTACGGTCTGACTCTCTACCTGATCTTTATGCAGTGTCAAGACACCATCTTTGTCATAGTTTGGCCCTCTCTGCTGCCCCCTGGAGGCCAAAGTTCAGTTTACTCCCAGAATGACTGCACTGATTGGATGAAGTGGCTCCAGGTGTGTTCAGGTGTGCTCCGACTGACCCTGTTAGTGAGTCCTCAGTCTTCAACTCCTTCATGCATCACAGAAATTGTGAGTTTTCCCTCTTCATTTCATTTAATGTCTGAAAAGAAAATATGTGGATTTATTTGCAGAAGAAACACGTCAGAGCTTTAGACAGTCTGCAAGACGTTATACTGTCACAGTCAGTCTGAGATGTAACTCTGAGTGTGTCAGTGTGTGTCAACAGTGAGTGTTGCATACTTTTAAAAAAGAAAAAGTGAATTGCTGTGAATCTGTGAGAACCATAGAAGCAGTTTTCTGCAGGATGATGTTGCATAAGCTCAGGCTTTAAAACAGCTGATTGAAATGCAAACATCTCAGAACAAAGGGGAAATTAAAGTCCAACTCAAATATTTGATCGAGTAGAGAGTGTGTAAATCCATACAGTGTCTTATTTTTTCCTGGAGTTGCTATCATCAGGTCATGTTATGAATTACCTCTTTAATAAAGGGAAGACGCCATCAGTTATTTAGGGTCTTGAAAAATGTGAAAATGCATCAGGTATGTGATATAATGACAGTCTGGCCATGTTCTGATGACAAGACAAAAACTCCTCACACAACATTTTCAAACCTGTTTATCTCTCAGCTTCAAACCTTACTGAATACATAAAAAAATATCATGATTATTGCTGAGATAAAAATTCTTCTTTTTTTTAAACTCCTGTGACCTGAAGTCTCAAAGTGAGTTCCATGAAAACAGAAGGAAATTGAGCATTTGTTGGGGACTATTTCTGGTGGAGATTAATCCAAATTCACAACTTATTCTTTGACCTGGGTCCAACAGGTCTTAACTCAAAACAGTGATATTTGGTTATACCCCGAAGCTCACACAGCTCCTATTAACTTTAATCTGGCAGACATGTTTTTCTAAACTCAAGGAGTCAGACTCTACGGGAAAGAAAAAGTAGATCAACTCTAAGCAGAAATACTTTCTCCTCATATTTGGACAAAAAAATTAGCACAAAATACCAGAGATATTTATAAAATAGACATTTAATATTTCCAGCTCCTCTCAGGGTGTGACAAGAGTAGGAAATATTCATGTTTTTACGTTTAAGACCTATCTATAAAGTCTGACATTTTTTTATGTAGCCTATATATCATGTTAATTTGAATTTTCACTTCAGTCTCTACATCTAAATCTATTTTTGTTTTTTAACAGGTCTTTTTTCCATGTTTTGTTTTGTTTTGTTTTGAATCACTTAGAAAGCTCTTTGAGTTAAAGTATGATTAGTATTTACTGACGCTCTCTCGCTTACTTAATTGATAAACATAATGATATGTAAATACCAAACCAACATAATTCAAGTTTTTGATGCATTAAAAAACAGATACGTCTCAAACCGGCTTCTCTCTGTGAGCAGCAGCACGTGGAGACAGCGCCCTCATGTGGTCAGAGTGAGGACAGGCTGCATATAGTTCTTTGAATGCTCTTGAATTAGAAGACAGAGTATTTTTTTTTCACCTTTAATCTGCTTCTCAAGTTTATTGTAACACTGTATACTGTGTCAAATAGCCCCACCCATCAAATTTTGACATGTTGCTTAGAGTTGTGAGGAGAGGGGTCATGTGGCTCTGTTTGGGGAAATCATTTAAGGAAGTTGGCATCTTTTACAACCCGAAGAGGAAGTTGCGCCTGAGAATCTCAGCGCGGGGCAAACAACTTCCCTCCTCGGAAAAACCTGTTCATCAAGAAGCTTTAATCTCTGCCCTCTCTGGGTGTGTCTTCAATCTGAGCAGCAACCCTCTGCAGAATTAACTCCTCTGTAGATACAGTGCATGCTCTGTATGGAGGTTATTTTAAAGGCTGAAGAGTCAGGTGACTTATGTTTTTGTGGTGTCAGGTCTCAGGGAGCAATGATGAAGGGAGAGGTCAGAGGTGAATGCATGTACACCACTGACGAAATTAAAATGAAAACAATATAAAACACGTATAAAGGGTTAAAACAGTATATTCATACAGAGTCTGTGCACAACATAGACTTGTTTTATTTAATTTTATATGAATAAAAAGGGCTTTACTAAAAAATAAATTACTGAATTAATTTTCTATAATTATTACTATTTGTTACATTTAATAATAAACTCGATTAATTTACTTTTTTGTATTGACTTAGCTCATTCAAAATATAATCAGTCTCATACAGGAGACAGTGTTCAGTGTGAAGAATGATCACTTTCATATTTTTCTTGATAAAGTAGTCAGGTATGAGGTCCTGCATGTCCATTAAAGGTTGTTAACGTATTGTGATTTTGTCCTTTTACTAATGCAGGCTGAAAACAGATCCTGTCTACGGTAAGTAAAGGAGAAAACACATATACTTCTGTTAAAAAAGTATAGTATAGTTAGTTGTAGGTCAGCCATAAAAATAAGGACTCTATTCAGAATAAATACCTAAATAAAGATAAGTAAAAAGAGAAATTATTAGCATTTATAAATATAATTTAAAGGTGTATTTTTAGCCCTTTATTCTGCTTTTACCGTTCATTGAAAGACCACGCTCTCAATCAACTGGCTCAAGGAGGTTCTTTCTAAATTTATAGTGCTTGCAATCATGCTTTGTATCATACATACCCTACAGTTAAACATTACTTGTATATGCTTTTATATGTTATTATATATGCCCTTTCTTTTTCATATTTTCGTATTCATTCAGATGTAAAGCTCCAGTACAAAGCTACTGTCACACATTTCCTCGTTATGTTACCTCCACTGAAAGAGAAAAAGAGAGATAATGAAATACTAAAAATATTTGATGTGACTTCGTTTGACTGCTTACACTTCATACAAACTTCAGATAAAGTTTGTGATACTTTCCTCGATCCCTTCCCTTTAAATTGGGTAAAAAAGACGATCTTTTAGAAGACACTTCAAACATGAAGAATAATTACTGCAAGTAAGCAAGCAACTTGTTTTAAGACAGACTTGAACATTTGTGAACTATCATGCTAAACATCATGTATCCAGATTCAAACAACATAAATATATATACCTACTCTGAGATATCCTCAATTAAAAAACACTTCTCCCCACATTCAATATGCAGCTCTGGTGACCCACATAAATGCCAAATCCCACATGTTGCTCGAATCATGCCAGGTCAGAGTACAGCCATAATGAAGTTAGTAGTGTTATAAATATCAATCAATCTTTATCATATCGCACTAAATCACAACAAATGTAATCTGAAGACGACTCAGTAAGATAATGACTCACTCCACACATAAAATCCTGTCCTTGGGAACCCATTTATTTAAAAAGTAGTTCATGTATGAAACATCATGCTTTAGTATAAAAATACTCCAAATACTGTACACTGGTTCTCAAAATTGTGCAAAACATAAAAAATTATGTACAACTCCAGTTAACAGAGAGAGATATGAACAGAGAGAGATATTAACAGAAGGAAAAACAAACTTCTCTTTTTAAGTAAGTCTTAAGTTTCACCCAGACCTCTAACACTTTGAATAATCTAGTTAAAACAGTAAACATATTTTAGTCTGCTGAGAGGAATTTAACATATCATGGAATTTACATTTAAATGCATACAAATATGCATCAGGGTGGAACCATGCAGATTGTGTAAGTTAAGTATTTACAAGTTTGAAATGTAGCAAAGATGCATGAAGTACATAATTCTAAATGTCAAGCCTAAAAGTTCTGCAGGTAAACATATTTCCAGGTTGAGGTTCAGGAATGTCTTTTGCACTTTTGCAGACTCATTCTCAAAGCTTCATTTAAACAACGCCTGAAAGTAAATCACAACTTTTTTTCCAGTTCTGGTCCAAAAATAAGTGCACAACTCACAAACATGCAAACATGACGAGTCCTCATCTCCAAACTCCTCAACGTCCCGTTCACGTCGAGTCTTAAACTCACCCTCACTAATTGCCTCAGCAAGTCCAGCAGCAGCAGGTGTTCTGTGTTTAACAAAGTCTTCCATTTAAATTCAGGTGATTCTCATTTGATTTGAAGGAGCTTCATCTTGTTCCCTGAAAAAAAACAAAGGACAAGAACATTGAAGCATGAAGCTGATGAAAGTGAGCCTCTGAAGTGAACACTTGATGACCGAGCATCACTTACCCAACCCTTTCAGAAACTTGTTCACACCACTCGGCTCCGGCTCAGGGTACGTATCGAGATACTCAGTCACTCTGAACTCAAACAGACCTGGAAGAAAGATTAACATATTTAGCCATCAAGCAGTAAAAACACAGAATACTATCTATTATTCTGCAATAAGTTGAATTATTCAGATGTTTGCATGCACAAAGAAATGTTTGTAGGCTGTCACTCAAACTCTGTTTTCCCCCAAAGTGCATCGATCAACACAGGCCATAAACCAGGATTCATGTTATCACACTGACATTTATCTGTTTAGCAGATTATTTTGAGCATATAATTCAAAACTCAAACTTTGTAAAACTTGTTTCATAGGAAAATGAACATCAGCTAATTTTCTAGATTATTTTCATGGCCTTATTCCTTTTATTAGAGAGGAAAGCTGAAGAGAGTAGATGTGAGGTACACGTGTCGATAGAAAAGAAGGCAGGGAGTCAAACCTCTGGCCGTCGTGTTGAGTTTACTAAAGCCTCTGTATATGAGGACGCAAGGCTGAGCTTAACCTGAGCTTCCACCGGATATCTTAGTTTTTATGTTTGCTGTTTGCACAAACTCATGAAAGCACTGAAAGTTTTGGCAAGCTCAGACAGCCATAAAATATTATCTTAAAATGTATAAAGTCAAAGTATTGGAGATTTACTAGTTAATATAGTTTGTTTTTCCTCCATATATTTTATTCTTGTAAAAATGAGTTCCTCTCTGCCAGAAGCAGACTGCATATCAGAAAAGGTCTAAACAGAAGCATCTTCGAGAAGTGTCCTGTACATGCCAAAAAAACTCCCAATATGAGGTTGATTTATTATTTCAATGCACAGTTTACAAACGAGTTTGAGGTGCTTCTTCTGTTTTAACTGAGTGTGTACTTCGCTTTTTTTATTGAAACTGGATTTTAATTTACAAACAATGCAGGGTTTGCTAAATGACTGACTTTGCCTTTACCATAAGTAAATGCCTAGTCATGGCCAGCCTCTTGTTCAGGAATGATAGAACCAGTGAGTTACACTGCAGGGCTACATCCACATCTAATGTGGCGTGCATGGTCAGAGCTGAGTGTGAAGACAGCAAGTGCCTTAATGTTCTGTTCTGTCTTTTTCTGACTTCTTCAGTATATTTCAATGTAGACAAAATAGTCTCCATTAGACAAAAGCATTAACTGTTTAGTACTGGAAGGAAAAAACCCTCCACTGCTACATCATCACACTCACCTCTTCCAGCCCCCTTGCGCAGCTCTTTGTCCTGAATGAAACCGGCAAACATTTGAGTCTCCATGAAGAGCTGCAGGAACTGGCGGACTCCGCGGGAGGGGTGAGATTTGCGGAAGCTGTCGCGCTGCAGCTCCCTGCTCCCGTTGGAGGACTCAGACATGTGGAGAGGATAGTGACCCACCAGCTCCACGAAGAGCCGCACGAAACCCTCTGACATCAAAGAGCTCAGGTCAGCTTGCAGACCTTTGGACCATGGATTAGAGAAAGACAAAAGGGTTAATGACAAACTCCAAAACAGGGGGAGGTTACTGTGGCGTTACGATGTTGTACCCAGCTTTCTGTGTTAAATACTTGACTCAAATCAAAAGCACTTAATTCTCACTGTGTGTAGTGGTCCTGCTCATCCTGTTAGGACTCCAATATGCATGACCACCTGTTCACTAAACGTTATTCCTTACAGGTACTTGGATTCCTACAAATGCTCACATGATGTCTTAATGGCTCAATACAATCAACTTTCATAATGTCTTTTTGTGTTGCACAAACTACAGATCTCCTCGTGCAGGAGGTTTCAGAATTACAACAAAAAGCGAGAGCAGATGCTGCCATTATCTCTCAGCTATCACCACAAACAAGAGAGAAAACAGAACCTTATCTTGTATTGATAGACTGTAATGATTTTCACAGCTCTGTAATCAGTGACTCAAAGATGCTGGAAATACTTGACTGACACGCGGCTCGTTTTGTTTGGTTCATTAGATATCTGTCATACAAACCTCCGTATCTGTCTCCATCATCCTGTCTCAGGATCTCTTCTCTCTCCTCCAGGATCTGCAGCAGTGCCGCCTGCAGTTTACTGGGCAGGATACAATCTTCATCTCCGAGCTGTCACGAATCAAAGCAACAACAGTCACATGATGCATGAAAGGTGTTCTGTGTCTACATGACTGATTGGTGCAACATGATATGGGATAAACTCCAGTGGATGCTTGATTGTAGCTGTGAGAGACGCTGTAATGTCTGCAAAGAAATCTTTTGGTGCAAATGTACCAAAAGAAAGTGTCTACTAAGAGGTGTGATAACCTTTAAAATACCTTTTTAGAAGCAGCAGTCACATGGCATTCTTTAAAGTCACCAGACTGCACTGACAGAAAACATGCAAACAAGTATTTTGTGTGTTACTGGGTGACTGTTTAAGGTTAGCCTGGACCCAGCACACCAGAGACAGTCAGACTAACCAGTCCAGGCAGCAGCAGACCAGTAACTGTGTTAAATTACTGTTTTTGGCCACAGAGTCTGGAGGCTTTAAAGAGAGAGATGCAGCCCACAGCTGTTTCCAGTTAGAGAGGATCTTATCTTAACAGAGGTCTGTGTCTGTGTGGATGATTTCTGTTAAACTCTGACACTTTGACTGACAGTCTGAGTCTGTCAGTGGTAAAACTAACTTTTAGTGACTTTGTTCGAGTGCATTTGCTCCAAATCCTTACAGCATGTCTCTCAGCTGCAGCTAAATTGATCCACTTGAGTATTCTCATGTTCTTAAGAACAAATGAGTCATTTTAAATTCAAAACATGTAAAAATGGGGCCAGGGTTTAAAAATACTGGAACTGCCACTTCTTCAGGACAGACGCAACACAGACTAGCAATACTAGATTTAATGCCAGATAGGAACCAAGTCAAGACAGACCTATTAAAGACACACGCACACAGTTAACATTATTTATCAATGCTAATCATTGTTAACTGACAAACCAGCTGCTCTGAATCAGACGTTAGCCTGCCTTCCTCTTGGTATCATAACATCATGTAGTGTGAGCTAATCTCCTCAGAGCTCGTCCGTGTTATACAAATCGCTTAGTCACCCTCAAAACATTCTGAATGCAAACAAGGGACATGTGTGGGCAAAGCCATCCTTCCCACTGCGACCACACCCATCATTCCCCGCTACACACCGCTGTGAGTACACACCTGAATGACAAACTTGTCAGCACACAGATCCACTATCAGCACCTGGGAGGAAAGAGAGGGGAAAGAATGACGGTTACTCTGTGCACTGTTTTGCAACAAGACTTAAACATGTGGTGAGCCTGAGCTGAGTCTCTTCAGGGTGTTTCACCGAGTGGAGGTTACTGTTCAGGATAATGTAGATAAGATCGACCTGTGGGGGGGATATTCACTTCTTACAGCAGCTCACAACAAAAGACGAGGGAGATTAAGTAGTGAATAAAAATGCAGACGACTAAGATGATATACTTATAAATCTAAATAGAATAGTGTAGGTAGAGCTGAAAATGATGTTATCATGATAACATTTTTTATAGCAGTCCATATCAATAATTATCACGATAAATATCTATTTTAAATTTAAAGGCAGATTTTTGCTCGTGACTGAAAGTTAAAGACTGTTTGTTAGCTTGTATCTGGTTTTAGTTTTCTGATAAGCTTCTTGAATCCAACATTTCTGACGGGGCAAACAGGAAGCAGGTCTTTAGTGTAAGATGAGAATTTTTTGGGAAGTTTTAGTTTGTAGATTCTTATTTTCTCAGATTAAGGTTATTTGTATAATTTGATTTAAATTTACAACAAAGATATATCCAATTTTACATATTTAAGCCCCGCCTACCTCTCACCCTGCGAAATGAGTGGCTACACATGAAGAGTAAGGACAAAGGGATATGTTATTATATAGATTATCTGCAAGGATACACAAAGATATATATAAATGTATATGTATAAATATGTAGAAAGTCTAAATGAGCTGTAAATATGATTATAAACTCTTAAAATATACTGATATGCAGAACCTTTATCTTTAAGACTCTTTATTGAACTGTCTTACCTCCTCGATAGGAAGCTCCATTACTTCTGGCAGGCACTGTGACAGCACCCCGATGAGGAACGGCGTGGGGGAGCAGCTGATGTCCAGCATGCTGGCCGGTAGCACAGGTATGAAGGTGTGCTGCCAGGTGAAGGGGTACAGCAGCGCCAGCACTGCATGGCCACACCGGGACAACACACTGTAGTGAACGAGGAAGGAGAGAGAAGATTAAACACACTCTCCTCAGTTCACACACAGGTCATATGACACATGGATGTTCATAAATCATAGCTTTAACATTTCATAACTAATCCATAACATTTTCAAAGCATGCAGTCCTGATGGATTCAATAAAACTGTGTAAGTGTACTTGTGAGAAGGATTCTCCATAAACTGATCTGTGCTGACACTCTTAAGTTTTGCTCCTGTTATTTCTGCTGACACATCACGTCCTTGTGTTGCTAGCTGTCTAAATGCTTGGAAAGACTTCACTCACTACCTTTTAATTGGAGGATTTCAGGAGTCAAATTCTTTCTGGACTTTTGGGAAACACTCTGTCAGTGTCAGCAGTTTTTTAAAAGCACAGCCGTCTTTTATTCCCTTCCTATTATCCTCCTGATTTAAAAAGTGATGAGTCATTTATCACATTTCTCAGAGGTTGTCTTTCATTAAAATTGCTTTTAGTCGACTGTTTGGGGGGAAAAAAAATCCAACTCTGACCTTTCTATTTTTAACACACTTCTCCAAACTCCTTTGACATTTCATATTTAATCAAGTAAAAACTGGATTTATAAGAACCCTTTTAGTTCAGCTCAAAACATCGCCTCATCATTCTGCTGACTCCATCTCAATCTTTTAATCCCAGCCTTGGCACAGCCCTTGACGCTGCTGATTGAAATATTTTAAATGGTCATCTTGAAAATTAGCCTCTGTAAACTGCCTTATTAAAAAGTCAAAGTTCTCCATTAACTGAGTGACGAGCAGGGTTTTCTTGAAAGCAAACAAAGCTGTGTCTGTGTTTGCAGAGAGCCTGCCCCCCAGCTGTATCTTGTTTTGGATAAATTTAGAGAAAGTTCTGTGTGCAAATCTTTAAGAAATAAGCAAACAGCCTCAAGACGATAACTGTAAACTCCAACGAGACAAAGTTATACTTCTGTCTCTTGAATCTCAGAGTCCACATCAGGCTGGATGACTTGTGGCATCAGCTGGATCCTTTCAAGATCTAGCTTAGGCAGGGTTGTTTGGAGGTGTTATTTGTGGTTTGCAACATAACCGCCATGACAGAGACAAAGAAAAATAACGTTTTGTTTCCCAGATTCACTTCTTTGTCTTCACTAACGCCACTACCTCTCTTCAACCAACAAATCCCTCTCATTCCTCATTTAATCATTCAGTTTATCCATTTACTTGAGCTGGTTATTTCTTTGTTTTGAGCAGCTTGGGCAGGGTTAGATCCTGTTATTCTGGCCCATAGGGACACTGTAAGTGATATTGGGCTGAATAAATAAACCTGCCTTGACTTGTCTTTGTAATACTAAATTAGCTCTGCAGTGGGTCAGAGGTACACACATAAATGACACTGGTCCAAAGCCTGTTTGTGATCCAGCATCAAGTATGGCTGTGATCTCTTAAAGAAGCCTATCCTGACATTTTTATTATCACGGCCCACGCCTACCTGAAGATCTGAGGGCTGCACAGAGCATAAATGTTTTTAAAAGCAAACTCAAGATCGACCTTTTTAGTCTTGCTTTTAACTGAGTTTTATTTTCATTCTCAACAGTTTTATTTATTTACTTATTATCTATTTCAAATTGTAGTCACTTTTATTCTACTTTATTTATTTATGTACTTATAGCATCTTATGTTCTTTTAATGGTTTACTAGTTTAGCTTTTTTTTATCCTAGAAATGTATTTTATTTTGGTGATTTTAATTTCCTGTGTTGAGTTTTAACAACTTATGTTTCATACAGTGTTTCCTCATTAAGATATCATGGAAGCATTTCCTCAGCTCGCTCAGCAATTTCTTTTTCATTTTTCATATATTTATAATTTTTTTTTGTTCTTATTACTATTGTTGCGTATATTGTGTTCTTAACCTTAGGATTGTGGGGTGTGTTTTGGGGTCGGGGCTGGGGGTGGGATCTTTTTCTTAATTTATTCTATTTTAGTTTGTTTTTATGTACAGCACTTTGTGTTACAATGCCATTGTATGAAAAGCGATTTAGAAAAAAAGTCTGATTTATTGGTTGAATGATAGCGTCCTCATCCTGTTATTATCTTTATCCTTAAAGATTTAAATCAAAGGTTGAGTGTAGGCGGGGGAGTCGCAAGAAAACTCACAACACCATATCTGATTAACTCAGGAATTCAAAATGCCTCAGTGCAGGGTATGTTTTCGCTGCACTTTAGTTTTCATATTTTGCCGAATGGATATTTTGACTCAATAGTTAAGTGTCATATCAGCGTTTTGCGTTACCACAGCAGTACCTGAGCTTGTCAGCGACGAAGATGACCCTCCTCTCGAGCAGAATGGAGGCAAACACCTGCAGTAGTTTCCCAACACTGAGACACTGCAGCAGACTGTCAAAGTCCACATGCTCCAGTCGGGAGTCCACCGGGCGACATAAAGTCAAAACCTGGCAACGAGACAAGTCAACATGGAGTCAGACTGCTGTGTAAATACAGTGTCACAGCTTGTATTTGTTTTTCAATGTATTTTTGTGTGCTTACTATCTGTGTGTAAAACAACATAATAAACTTTAAGTACATCTGTGTAAAAAACGATTACTGCTGAAAAACAAAGTAATGACTTTATAACAGTTCCAGTAAAGGGAGGAGTCCTTTCTCCACATATTTGAGTCACTTCACAGTCACGACTAAACTGATCATTGTTGCCTGCTAAAGTATATATAGCTGCCCAAAAGTGAACTCTTCTAAGCAGAAAAAGCTGTCCTTATTGTTTACACAGATAACCTCACAGTCTGAGTCACCCCAGCTCTGCAGAAAGGAGTGGTTAGAGGGAACACAACTACTAATTAACATTTCCTCTTTTTGGTTTCAGGGTTACCTCATTCCCTGAGCCGGGGAGGAAGCTTTTCACCGTGACTGTGCGACCAGGGGCTGGAAATGGGGCCTCCATCACGCTACGCATAAAAGGATAAACCAGCGCTGGGGAAATCTCTCTTCGCCTCTCCACCTCCTCCAGAATCTGGACAGACAGAGGCAGACAAATCACTGTTTAAGTCCTGAAGGAACGAATGCTGATTAAACTCTAAACAAAATAACAGTGGCGAGATGCGGCTCTGCATGTTAATGTTGTTTTCCAGGCTATCACACTCACACTTAACTGTTTGTAAATTTCCCTCAGCAAACTGGAAAATAGGCAGGACACATCTACATGCATACAATGCAATTCTTTTTTTTTTTTGTGAAACACGCCCAGGGATTGCTCTGGATTATCTTCTAGTGCAGCCTCATTCAATCAAAACACAAACAAGAAGTCTCAAGGCGGCAGCTGTAATACACTTCAAGAGGATTACCACTGAACTCTAGAAACTCCTGCTCTTTTCATGTCCCTACAAAGGCCTCCATCAGCAGACACAGGGGAGCAGATGTATTGTACAGGTGCCTTACCTTGGCAAACAGGTTGAAACAGCCCAGTTTGCTGACAATACAGTGCACCTCAGGAAGCCTCTTCCCTTTGCCACTGGGCTGAAAAGACACGTAGAGGTTCAAATGTTAGGAAACAGGTGACAAGAGAGACACCTTTGACATAAAAAATACAAACCATCAAATATGTACAGTATGAGCATGTATGAGTACAGACGGGGCCTGAAATTAGAGAGCCTATTTTCCCTGTTAAGGAGTACGTCTAAGGACAAAATTTCCTTGTGCCTATCGGTGCACCCACTGGTGTTTTGGTCCTAAAATGAGGTGTGGTCAGGTGTTATGTTGCTGCATTGTTATTTTGAGGCAGATTACAGCATTAAACAACAAGAACCTGCCAAGACATTGATGGTGCAGTATTTATCTGATACTTAAAAGGCACATCATTCAGAGGCGATTACCAACACACTTTCACTCGACTTGTAACACTGACAGCAACATCCAGGATGAGATAATGAACTGTTTTACAAGCAAGGAGCATTGGATATGTCCTAAACACGAGTTATGCACTTTGGATAAAGCAGTATAGATGTTTGAATACTGCCCCAAAACTCTAAAGTCTCTTCTCGTGACAGTAACAGTGACCTCATTGACCAATAAAACATGAAGGTATGTTCCTACCAGTCAACACAGAAGATAAGCACAAAGAAATAGATTGCGAAATAAGACAACCAAATAAAATTCTTCATTATACAAACACAAACAAATATAAAAGATAAATAAACCAAAGAGTTTTAACAAAAGAACGTTTTAAACTTGTCTTAAAACGATGAAGGACCAGCTCTCCCTGTGAGGCAGAAAAAAGGGGGGAATTCTTCTTGCACTCTGTCATTGATTCAGAAGTGGTTTATGGTCTGTGATTCACATGTAGTGATTCACATCTCCTCTGAGATGTTGTGTAAGCACATGGCGGCTTCACAACACACACATTCACACACACACACACACAGCACTTTAGTCAGTGATTCAGACGCAAATGTCAACACATCCGCACTCACCAAGATCTTACGGCAGTAACAGAACCAGCGGCTGCCGTCCTCTCCGGTCAGCACAAAGGAGAAGGTCTCACTGTAAACACAATGTCAACACACAGGAGATTACAATCACATCGTTATTATCTCTTTTTAACGCATTCTAAACTTTATTAAAGATCTGTAATTTCTTGTGTAAGGGGAACACAAGTGTTATTTGTTCGAGTATTGTAAAATCTTAAAAAAAAAGACCAAAGTAAGTTATAAAGCAATGTGTGACGATCATGACCTACATTACACAATCAACCAAACACAGACAAGGAACAAGAAGAAGAACAAGAAGGCTCAGTCAGTGCTTCTTAGTAAGCAGACAGATAATTAGATCAGTCGAACTTATCATCCCTGCAGAGAATTTTAGATGTTGCAGCAACAGTTTATTGGTAACATCTGACAGCTGAGGATATAAATAGGAAATCAAGAAGTTGCAGTTTGATACCGAATCAAGAAAAAGGACTAAAGACTTTCTCAATGAGTTTATAATCACAATGTTTCCAATGCAGCAGTCGTTGCCAAACATCTTGATCATTAAACTTTGTGTGGCATTGAGTTGTGCGCAGGTTGGTTGTTTTTTTTCTTGCTGCTGTTTTTAATTTCCCTGCACTTATGAGATGGGATATAACCATCAAACTTCAGTATCAATCAGAATACCAAACAGAAACCAACACTGTGGTGCTGAAACTTAACAAGACTAACACAGGACTTCCACCAGATCCATGTCCGGTCCGTCTCTGATCCGCTGTGGTCCGGCTCCATGCTCTCTCGCCTGTCAAGGCCCACCAGTTGCATTTTTAGAACTGCACGGAGCAGGACCGCCAGACAGCTGAAGTCATGTGACCGAGGTTCACCCGCGGTAATTTCTGAATCAAGGATTCTCCTCATCCATGTTGTCTTTATGGTCCTCTGAAAACCTCTGACCTGTTGACTCCAGGCCTGGCTCCGCTCATCATGACGGTTTGTTGTCATACTAAAGTTAAAAACGATCTAAAGATAACACAGAGTGTTTTATTCAGAAAATTAACCGGATGTTTTCATTTTGTTTTGGTGCCTGACTTCCTGTCCCGCTCCATCTGCTCTGTTGAGATTGATGCGTCATGCTCCGGCATTCGGCAAAAATAGAAGTCTTGTGTATCTGATCAGAAACGCAGCCGGAACGCAACAGGGTGGATCTAGTGGAAGTTAACACATTGACTAGAATAGAAACCAATCAAATCTGGTGCCAAGATGGATCAGAGCCGGACCGGACACGGATCTGGTGGAATTTGGCCATAAAGCTCCTGTAAGGAACTTTATGTTTGTGTTGGTTTTTGTGCCTCCTGTGGACAAAGTGATGCCTCTTATATCTCAGCTTCTTTTGTCCTCTACAAAATCACATCCTGCTTTCTTTTAAGACTTACATGTATCATCATCATGAAAATGAAAAGTTAAAATCAGAACATAAATCATTTGCTTTTGCAGGCTATAAAGAGGCATCACTGTTAGTTTAAGTCTATTTCATAACCAGTTAAAAACTCCTCCCAGGGGCTTTCAGTACTAGAAAGACAAGTTACAGAGGACTCTTTGAATGCTTAGAAAGGTGTGCATGTATTGACATAAACGTATTAAGAGTCCAGAGCCATGCTTCTGCAATGCAGTTATGGTAATCTATGAGTTGCAGTTACTTCTGTTTACATCCAGCACTTTTATTACTCATGACTGAGGTGCATGTGCAGACCTTGGCATGTGTGCAGAGGGTTTCCAGTCCTGTGAGTCAGGGAAGCAGAACTTGGGAATCACCCTCAGCTGATCTTCAGCTTCTCTGGAGATCCGGGAAGACTTCTCAAACTGAAAAAAAGAGGGGGGTCCAGTTTCAGCATAATCACTTCCTTCAAGGCGGCCAAGAAAGACTCAGGCTCATTAAAACATTGTCTAATAGAAAGAACAAGAATCAAGAAATAACTCTGGAAGCTTTACGACAAAGTACAACACTGTGTTTATAAGTTATTTTTAAGTATCTTCAAATGATAAATCAAAATGAGAAACATGAAAGCTCTTGACTTATGTAAACTTGTGTTGTTCCCCTGTGTGAATAATAAGTATCATCTTTATTTCATTTGCTAAATAAGATTATATTTTTGGTAGAAACTGTCCTCACGCAGAAAAACAACTCAGTTTGCACACGATTATGACACAGCAGTTGTGTCCTTAAGGAAAGGTGAGGTCATATTAAAGGCTCCTTCTTACCATTTTAGGGAACTGCTGTGTGATTTCAGGAGAGTAGGTGTTTCCTGTGGACCCTTTTCTCAGCGACACCACCACAAAGATCTGGAAGAGCTGCTGCTGCTGGTGCTGGATCAGGTCTCTCTCCAGGGTGCGGTAGCCTGGTCTGCGTTTCAGTGTAGACTGTCTGTAAACTGATCTCCTGGAGCCTGCTGGAGGACACACAATGAATCCACAATTATGTTCGTCCTAGGACAAATCCCATTCAGCTCACTGGGGATGCATGTTTCTCTGTAGCTCCCAGGAATCTTGTTTTTACGCATGCTCATCATGTCAATGATTCTTAGGCTGTGTTAGACTCTCACATTATTCATACTAAGTATGGCTTCACATTGGTCATCTAGTACGATCTAGATACAATAGATTGTAATACTGTGTATGTGAGGAATGCTTGGTTGTATACCATTATATTTTATTGGCCTGAATTTTTGCCTTTGAAACAGTGGGCTCATTATTCATACTCAACTGCCCCATAATGCATTGCTGCTCTTCAAACTATGCAATAGCAGGGCCCACCAGACAGCAAAAAGCATTTGTATATTGTTATTGCATACTTTTGACTGTAAACATGTGAATGATGACGTCATGGCACAAAAGACATGCATTTGGGGCTGGTTATGCCCGTAGACTGTATAAAAAATTGACGTAGTATCCATGATGTCACCCATCTGTTTCTGAAGCACTGTTTTGAAGCCAATCGTCGGCGGGTGCCATATTGGAAATGCTGAACTCAACCAAACCTCGTCCGAGCTAGTGTGAGGTAAAGAAGTGGGCCTTTAGCCTTTTGACTAACAGCTACAGGGTGCTCGCCTGTCAATCCAGTCAGCCATGTCCTTATTTGGGCGAAACTCGCAAGTTTCATATCCCTCGTACAGTGTGTGTCGAAAATTAGCTACTTAGACCTAAACCGTTTTTTGAACCGGGCTGTAAACATGTTTATTTCTGCTGTAAAGATCGTCTTTTTTGAATTGGTGTGTATGTGGTTTCTGGTGTTTCTGCAGCCAGCCTCAAGTGGGCACTCGATGAACTGCAGTTTTTAGCACTTCCGCATGGGCTTAATATTTTAAGATCGCAGGTTGCAGCTTGGTTTAGCCTCATGCACTGAGACTATAGTCCTAGAAGTAAGCCACACATCATCATCATCATACCAAACTCTCTCCTCTCTGTCCCTAGCATCCTCCTCTATCCACTGTCCTCTCTGGGTCAAGTCACACAAAGCTCAAAAAGCAGCTCAAAAATATAAACAATGACGTGTGTTAGTGTGCTGGTATAGACATACTAACTGTCAAATTAGCAGGTAGCATGCAGGTCATAATATTTGAGTATGTATTAGGTAGTGTGTGATTTTGGACAAAGCCTTACGTTCAGTATAGTACCTCGGTTTGTGATCAAGTGCTTGCAAAGCAAAGGAAACTCCCATGAGCCTCAGGTAGTTTGTATTCAGTTCTTATAAGCCAATGTTAGCATGCAAACATGCTAACCTAGATGGGGAAAATAAAATTATAGTTGCTAAACATTAGCATGCAGAATGTAGGATTACTGCGAGCTTGTTCTATTAAAGACTCACTTCCACATTTTTATAAAAACTATGAAATCAATAACAATTGAGCTCATCATGCTGCCATCAAGTGTCATGAGTCCCATGATGCAACATTAGATCTGGAGTTGATCCATGTCTGTTAAATCAAATCACTGAAACACAACCATGCATCAATTGTCCAACAACTGTGAGGGTCCAAACTGGTCAGCGTTTTAGATATGCCCTGAACTATTAAAGTCTTTTTAAATTTATCCTTGAATCAAGCGAGTGTGCCTGAAGAACAGTAACGCTCTATCCTTCAAAAGCACCTGGCTTTAACCTGGAGTTTAACACACTATCACTGTGAGCACACTGTAACAAATCTTCTTACATAAGGATGTGTTAAAGGTCGGGTCGGATGAATGGCTGTGAGGTAAAAGGTAAACAAAACGCTCAAATGTCATGTCAAGAAGATGAAGATTCACATTTTGGATGAGAAACTTGAACAATACAGTTTTTTTAATGGAGATCTTTGTTTTACCAGCAATATAAAATATATGTTACATTTGGAATTAGGATCTGCTTAACTTCCTAACTTGAACTCTAATGAGCTGAAAATAGATCATCAAAACTTCTATTGCCAAGATTTCTCAAAGCAAATATTCAAACTAAACAGCAAGCATATTTCTCCACTCGCATGTTCATCATAGTATTAGAAACTTGAAAAATATCACTTTGAAGAGGTGCGGTTAATCGTGAATTAACTACGGACAATCATATGATGAACCCAGATTTTACAAAGATGAATCCTTTGACAGCCCAAGTTTTGATATCTCTATCTTGTTTAATCTGATTCATTATGGTCCCATTATGTTTGCATGTCTCTTTGCAGACTTATGCAACTTAGCTGGCATTAACATCTGTGAAGTTAGATAATAAGTTTCCCGGGGCCAATAAATTCATCACAGATTCTGTGAATATTTCCTTTAACGATGCAGCGCTGTGATAATCCTGGCAGCGTCAGCGTTAAGCACTGACTGATGAAGCCAAGATTTCCTCCAGGCTGCACCTCTTTAACCTGAGAAGCACATAAAGGAACATTAGAGACAGTGTTTCAAAGGCAATGGGGATACCTTTGGTGTTGTCCTCAGTGTCGCTCTCCGTCCCACTGGTCTCTTCTGTTGAAATGAATTAGAGGGAGAGATCAGGGGGAAGCAGAGGAATGGAACAAACTTTAGAAACCATAATCAGATGCAGACAGTCAGCCTTTGTTTCATAATCAGTGGCTTTGCTGGCTGCAGCTGGCCTTGTGTTCATCATCAAAAGCAGGGTATTTCCACCAAGAGGCTAAACATAATCTTATTCAAGTGTTGATGCGAGGGACATGAGGGCATCTGTGACAGACGTGTGTAAACGTGTGTGTGTTACCTCGCACTGAAAATCCCTGGTTCTTTACTCTCTTCTTCCCTCGCTTGTCGTCGAAGATGGTCTCAATCTTGTTGACGTACTGCACAGAAGAGCAAACACAGGTACTTTTCAGCCCCATAATTTCACAGCCATTATAGAATCATGATTATAGGGAATCATGATATAACAGCCACTAAGTACATAATTATATTATAGATTTTCAGCTTTTTTTATGCTTACATTCCTGAAGTTTTTCTCTTTTATGCTCTAAAGAACACAGTTGAGTGTTTGATAGTGGTTTAAAGTGACACTGAGTCCCACATTAATACACAGACTTGGAAACAGATGCATACAAGGAGCTGAAAGTTATCTTCAACAGGACACACAAAGGATCGTACAAGGAGAGAAACCATAATGACACTTTTAAGAGAATTCTGCTGTAAAGCTGAAAAATGCATAATTACAGTGTAGTAACAGAAAAGAGTTTAAATACAACTTTAATACAAAGTTTGATGTTTTGATATCATCATTCTGGCTGTTTGATCTCATTGGGTCTTTAAGATAAGCTTTAAAAGTTACATATAAGACAACAAATAGATCAACACAGACGATTAAAATTGGAATGATCAGCGTTTGTTAAACCTGCTGGTGCACAAAGTATAAATGTCACATGAGTTCCGAAGCCATCCTTCCCTAGTCCTCACCTTCACAGATACCTGTATGAAACAACATGTTAATATTTCACCGTACCTTGAGGCTAAAGCTCCTTCCCGTCCGTGCTCTCTCCACAGCCATGATTCGTTTACTTAAATTCATGTCTGAACCCAAAAGAAGCCTTCATACATGTTGCTCTGCCACTATCTGCTTCTTTCAGAGTCCTCTCCTTCCTGCTCAACAAAGCCCCGCCCCCTTCTGTTCCTTCTGACGTAACACATGATTCATCACTCAGCATACCACTCTGCCTGTCACCCATATGTCAATATTTTAAGAGCAACATCTTAGTCAGTGTGAAAACTCACGACTGACGGATGACAAAGATCGTTTTATGGTTTACCTGAGGCGTCCTCTGGGTTTTCTGGGTGCTTGGTCGTCGGGCTGTTGCTGGTTTGGGAGTTTCTGTAAAGGCGGAGGATTTGGATGGTGTCATGGTTTGGGACCTCTTCTTATCCACTCTTCCAGTGTATCCCTGCTGCAACGTTTGGGGTTTTGGGGGCAGCTGGAAGACAAGACATGTTAGGTTGTCACTTGGTTTGAGATAGTCATCCAGTATCCAGGGTTAGATAAACATCACTTGAAACACAGGTCATAAAAACTGAATATCTGCCGTTACCTTTGGGTGTTGAGACCTTGAAATAGGGAGACACATGGGGGACAGCTTGACGTCCTCATAAGGGTTATCTCTGGTCACTTCACCTGAGAAAAAACAAAGTAGTTGGAGGGCTGAGTCAGGCTGATTGGATGTTTTTAACAGGGTTGATCAACTTTTATCTTAATACAATATTATATTGATTGTTTGACAACTTCACTATTACACTGATATCATAAAGTCTGCTATGATATAATTTTTCTAAAGTTTAATTCAGAGATCAGTACGATAGAATAGGACATTCTTATTTAACACAATGACTTCTATATATTTCAATTAAAACAAACAACAAAGATATTAGGTTAAGATTTATTCCTGAACCTTTCTGGACATTGAAATGAGCAACAATCTTATCTCTGATAAAAAGACACTAAACTGCATTATTCTAAACATCATAACAGGAATAATTATTAACGTTGGCCAGTCACCAGTTTTAGATTTGAGATTGGAGCGCAAGTCATTAAGGATGGGGAAAACATGTTATCATTTAGGGGGACGTTAACATCACTTGACAGCAGCCACAGTGCCGAGGCTGCCTGCAGTGTTGCAGACATGATCGTTTTTTAACTGAGCGTAGGCATCAGCTGTTATTGATTATTTACAAATGCCACTTATCATCTAGTTAATCTGCCCAAAATATTGTTTGGTCTATCTCCAGTTTTCACCTCATATTGATGCTTTAGTTGTGTTTTTGGTCATTTTTGCCTTTAGGATAGGACATCTGAAGAGAGACAGGAAGTCACAAGTAGAGAGTGAGGGAAGACATGCACTAAATGGTCACAGCCGGAAAACAAACTGGCGACCTCTGCGACGAGGACTATAGCCTCTGTATGATGGGCGCTTAGACCGCTAGGCCACCAGCGCCCCATATTGATGCTTTTTAATCCTTGATATATCTGAGAAAATGTAGCAGGGGATTGTTAGACTTCACCAATATCAATGCTGAATTTTGAAATAATAGTTGGTGGGAAAGCATACGAGACAAAAAACAGACTTTCCATTTTACATGTCGAGCATTTCGACATTTTTTTCTGACTTCTTTTGATGTTTTTTGTCAGATTTCAACAATTCTAATATCTTCCTGGCAAGTGACCAACCTTTAAATTATGATAAATCCTGCTAATAAAGAATATTTTGTTATTATCAATCTGTAAATTATTCATTCAATAATTGTTTTGTCTAATAAATAATAAGGAAATCTTTTATTTTCCACAGCCTAAGTTGACTGATTTGGTTTATATCGGCTATTCCAATAAAAAACAGCAAAACATCTAGTGCAGAGGATTCAACAAGATACTTTTTGACATGTTTAAACTTATAATGACTAAAACTATTCACTAACTAGTTCTTTTGATGTCAGATTTGTACACTTAACTAAAGGCAGACACCTAACAGTCATTACGACATCCTCTCACTGTCTGTCCATCTCTAAACAAAGGCTATACTTAGTGGTTTACCATGCACAATGACAGCCAGACAGTAGTAGTAGTTTATAGGAGGCAGAGGGATGGACTTACAAACGATGTCCTCATAAATATTGTCATCAGAGTAAGCATGGTAGATGCCAGAGCGCCTGGCCTCCTCTCCCAGAGTGCCTTGCTTCGCGGTCAGACGTGCCGCATCCTCGTACTCAAAAGACTTCCTGTGACAGGGAGGGGAGGGAGGGCAGTGAAAAAGAGAGGCATGACTGGTGTCCCAAACATAGACACCCCATGCTATTGTTCACTCTATTAAGGCATCATCATAACACCACAACCTTCCTTTTGTTCGTATCAAACACAGCAAGACGGAGAGAGTGTGAGATAAAGTGTTAGAGGAGGAAATGACTGAGCGTGTGGTACATCAGGGTTAAAAAGCACAACAAGGAAAAGAGTTTGACAGTATTTTGACAGAGATAGCAGCTGGCAGTACCACAATGTCCACTGTCAGTAAAAATTAGGTCACTGTGCAGCTTTCCTCACTGACAAAAAAAACTTCAAAAGGATCAAAACAGCTTCTCCAAGTTCAAGCAAACATACTGTATCTAAGTTAGAACAAGTTCAGTGCACGTTTTATTTGTTACTTTTGATTTCAGCGGCTTCTTCACCACATAACTTCTGACTTAGTGTGTCAGACAGACAGACAGACAGCAGAGTGAACCATTATCAGTGTGATGTAACACCCATCCCCACGGAGGTGTTTCATTAAGTACAAGAGCAAATGTTACCTCATGGCTTCCTCTGAAGTTGGTAAACAAACCAGGTAATAGAGCTATGCTAACTTTGTACAGACATGCAGGAGGACGGAGAGTGAGAGACATCTATTTGTCTTCCATTGTTGAGATTATGTCAACAGGTTAACACTTCCAACTCAAGATGTTATCCACACCGATTAATGTATTTGTCTAAAGTATTTAAGAGTCCACGTATTTATACAACTTTATCTAAAACAGACAAAATGGAAATTACACAATAACAGCCTGTTCATTTCCTGGAACTTTCTTGATTCAGTCACTTTAAATGCATCATCTTTTGGTGAAGTGTTGTTGCCACTTTGGGTGGTTTTCCATCCAACTAAGACACTGTACTTTTTAATTGGGAGGTAAAACAATGTTTTGGGCCACTTATGATAATTTAAACTAATTTGGGGAGCTCCCCACACAACAAGAAGTTCTCAGAGGAGTAGAAAGAATTCTATGCTAAGTGATGACCAATAGAGATTTCAGTTCTCTAAATTAAGGCAGACTTTTTATCCTCTGTTTAATTTATTACTTGTAGATTTCTCTGTGATGCATGTTTGCAAAAGCTTTCGTGTGTTTACAAATAACTTGAAAACCCTGTTATTAAAGAGACTTGGTCGAGATCATTTCTGTTTTGTAACTGTGGTTTAGGGTTTGCCTGAATCAGATACACAACGTAGGGCTCCCTTCCAGATCAAATTGGGACACACCTCACATAAATATACAAGCAGATGCTGTGTTACAAGTTAGAGCTGGCTGATGTTATTGTAGTCTTAAGGGTGGACTGTACACAACTCAATGTTTTAGTTAGTGGAATAAAATGTGGCTGTTCAATATGTAGTCTTGAGTTGACATTCATCTTACAAACATTATTCAGACTAGATCAGTCTCATGTGTTAGCTTGCATGCACATTAATCAGAGTTTTATATAAACGCCTGCTGTCAGCAAGACATTAAAACAAACAAAGCAAGAGTTTGTGGCACTGTATCCGAGAGCATTGAAGTGAAACTGTCAAGTTATATTTCTTTTTTGGCCTTTTTGCCTTTATTTTGATAGGACAGCTGAAGAGAGACAGGAAATGTGGGGAGTAGAGAGTGGGGGAGAACATGCAGGAAACGGTCGACCGGCCGGGAATTGAACCAGCGACCTCTGCGACCTCTGCGACCTCTGCGACCTCTGCGACCTCTGCGACCTCTGCGACCTCTGCGACCTCTGCGACGAGGACTATAGCCTCTGTATGTGGGGCACTTAGACCGATAGGCCACCAGTGCCCGGTGAAACCGTTTTGAGGTGCAATTCAACCAAGAGTTCCGGGGTCTTTTAGCCCCCAGAACTACTTTACCCTGAACTAAAAGGTTCCTGTGCCCCCATTGGTGTCTGTGTTTCGACCGTGGGCTGAGGTCCCGGGTAGATTGTTCAAATCAGGCCAGTGACGTATGGAGAAAAGAAAAGAGGTAAAAGCAGTACACCACCAAACCAGTGGAGGGCAGTAAAACAAAGACGAATGCCATTCATCACAGATATCACCATAGAAGCAGGCGGACAGGCATCATATGAGCAACACAACAGTTAGCCTGTTAGCATGGAAGAGACTCAGCTTGCGCTGTTTTAGATGGTTCTATATTTCATCACAGATGGATTCACTGAATCAACACGTGAGAGGAGATAAGCGCGAGTAGCAAAGACGTTTCTACCATAGACTGTATAAAATATGGACGTAGTATCCGTGACGTCATCCATCTGTTCCTGAGAGCTGTTTTGAAGCAAATCGACGTCAGCAGCCATATTGGTAATGCGGAACTCAACTAGGCAGAGTGTGACGTAGTGTGAGCCTCTTAAACCAATGGATGTGTGTTCCTGACCGGGAGTCACGTCAGTCATGTCCTTATTTGGGCAAAACTCGTAATCTTAATATCTTCTTAACCGTCACGTTAGAAAAAAATTCACCCCCCGTACAGTGTGTGCCATTAGAGAGATTAGCTTTGTAGGGCCAAGACGTTTTTTGAACCAGGCTGTAAACATGTTTATTAATGCTGCAAAGATCGTCTTTTTCCCATTCATATCTATGTGGTTTCCGGTGTTTCTGCAGCCAGCCTCAAGCGGATTCTCGATGTATTTCAGTTTATAGCACTTCCGCATTGGCTTCATCATTTGAGACCGGAGTTTGCCGCTTGGTTTCAACACAGCTTTAAAATCCTTTTGAACTCAAAAAGCCTCGCAGAGATCGGCCTGTGTTTTGGTTTAAACAGCGACCCTGTTAACTGGAGACTCTCAGCCGGATGCATCCCTCATAAACGTCTCTAGACAATCATTAAATATCTGAGGAGGATATTGAATCTTAAAAACTACCTCTGTTTTTCAACAGCTGTGTAAACTCCACAAATACTGACACGTTCAGCTGAAGATCTCCAGTTTACAGGGTCACTTTTAAAACCGTAACACCGGGAGAGACACACTCGCTGTGGGCTGAGAGAAGACTACTGTTACAAGCTGTTAAATCAAGTGAATCACAGCTTCTTCTATTGAAAAGTACACACACATACAAAAAAGATAGAACAAATGAAAGAAAGAGAAATCAAGTGAATCACAGATGTGTGTGATGTTATTGTGGACGGCGGGCGGAATAAAAACACTGCGGTTAATCTACCAATCAGACACATTCAGCATTGCAGGCCCTGCCCCCCGAAAGTCCCGGGACCTTCGAAAAGTACTACCCCCCAAGCAGGGTTTTTTTTAGGGGGGAGATTATCTATCCCTGAACTAAATTTAGACCCTGGTTCTACCGGTCGAAACGTACGTAGTCCTGGGGTAAAGTTCCTCCGGTCGAAAAGCGCCTTTAGTTAGCTTTATTTAGTTAGCTTAGAGACTTTGTAAATTGTCCAGCCTGTCACACTGTGGCTCCTGCATTACTCATAGTTCACAGAAACACCTTAACGGAGACCGTAAAAGTCCTGTTAGGAACAGGCTTTGTGAAAAGGTCTGTTGACTTTTAAGGTGCAGCCCTCCGTCTGTCGCAACGGACCTGAATCCAATCAAACTTTGTGAAGTTGAATATTTGTAGAACGTGTTTGAGATGGGTGTATATTCAACTGTTTAGTCATTTAAGAGGATGTAGGGCTGTCTCTAGTCTTCTGAGAGCTCAAAGCGCTTTACATGATGTCACATTCACACCACAGCCGTACACTGATGACCGAGGCTGCTACATAACAGTGTCTGTCATTATTAGCTAATCCTGTTCACACACCGTGGCACAGCAGCTGGGCAGTTTTGGGGTTAAGTATCTTGCCCTTGGACACCTTGGCATGTGGAGAGCAGGACCTAGGATTAAAACCCTGACCTTCCAATTAAGAGGCCGGCTCTAAAGCCACAACACAGCCACAGGTGATTCTTTAAACATGTCAGCTCTGTTACATCCGTCAGAGTGGGGACTCAAAGGCAGAAACATCTGTCAAATTCTACAAAAACACGAGGCTTTGAATCACCTCATTCATTCTGTCAGTGTTTGGATGATACTGTGACATGGAGCGGATACGGCAGATTATCCTATCAGTAGTAGATCAATATTGTTATTGTCCAGTGATACGTCCACAGAGGACTCTGTGCAGGGTTACACTGTTATGTCTTGTTTTGCCGAGCCGTCACTGAATGACAGTGAGTGAGTGAGTGAGTGTGTGTGTGTGTGTGTGTGTGTGTGTGTGTGTGTGTGTGTGTGTGTGTGTGTGTGTGCGCGCGCGCGCGCGCTATTGAGGAACTAGGCCACTTCCAGACAATACAGAACAATGGTGCCAGATATCATGTGACATCACACCAGGACCCCAGCCAGCTTTAGACAAGGTACCCCTCCCCAAGACTGCCCTAAAAACACAGAGTTCATGTACAGTAACACCAAATGTGTTTTAGTGTGGAGCAGGAAAGAGGTTTGATGTGCATGTTTCTAGAATGAGTTGTTTTCTCCTCTGGTCCGGATCTATTTATGAAATGCAGAAACATGTTTAAGTGTTGTGTTTGCTCTGCTTTCGTGCACTGGTTACCTGTTCTTTTTATGCCTTGAGAGCCCATTGGTGGTCGCTCCCGGACACGGAGGAGGTGGGAAGCTGGGTGGTTGGGCGACCCTCCTGCTCCTGCTCAAGTTAGACCGATAGTTTTGAGGGGATCTGTTGTCCCAGTAAATTTTGTTGTTACTGTTTTTGGATCCCTGATACTGGAATGTCCGCTGAGGTTTAGGAGGAGGCAGAGGTTCACTTGAAGACCCCCTGCCTTTCTCCCAGAGCAGTCTGTCCCCCTCCAGCTTACGCCAGAAACCCCGAGAGGTGTAGAAGTTTCCGGCCGGCATGTTGTCATCTTGATCATCTGCTAATAGAGGTAGAGGTTTGGAAACTACTTCGATGTCCAAGATGCGCCGCGTTTTAAGGTCACCATTCGCGGTGACTTGTTTAATTGTAGAGATAGCAGAGTTAGCTCCGACTTTGGGAGACTCTAAATGTTTTTGTGCTGTTAGTGGTTTATTTCCCGAGGTCGAAATTTCAGTGGCGCATTTTTGCAGAGGCTCTGACTTCCTACCGACCACAGTGTTTCCCGCTGGTGATGGGGATTCCCGAAAATCCAAGCTCTTAGCTTTTGAGAGGCTTGCTTTAGCATGAGGCCCCCCTCTTGATCCCTCGTCAGAACACCCGTTACCCAGCACATCCCCAGAGAGACTCCGGGATACAGTCGGAGGGTGAGCTTTGACCCCGGCATCCTGGCTGCTGCGACCTTCCCACTGGGAGATCTTCTCCCTGATGTTCATGCGCCGCTCTTGAGCAGGGGGCCTCCCTGACGGGCGGCCCTGCCAAGCCACGGCGGCCCCTTTCTGCAGGCGGTCAACCTCACCGCCCCCTCGCCTGCCCTGCTCCAGCCTCAGAGCCAGCATGCTGGGAGGAGGGCAAGTGTCAGCTCACCCTCAGTTCTCCATTGATGAATGCATAAGGAATTTCCTCACAGAGATGGAAAAGAAATCACGTAATCTGTTCTCAGTTAATCCAGAAATGATAAGTGAAAACAGGTCTGAAGTTGAAAGTCTTCGTTTAGGCCTTTATCCACCTTCGTGCGGTGCTAGCAGAGTGCCACTTCCCCCGTGTCTCCTTTTGTAAACAACCTAAAAAGAAAAGACAAGGCACGAGAATTACTCATCAATCACTGCACTTTAAAACAAGCCCAGACAAACACTGCAGGGTCAGGGGGATACTTCTGAGGCAGCACAGGAGGACACGGTTACTTCTGAACAGCTCACATCTGAAGCAGTCTGCTGCTTGCAAAAAGGGGAAAAGGAGAGGGAAGTTGGGGAAGGACAGGCTCCTGTCAGCTTCCAAAAATAAATCCAGTGAAAAAGGCAGGATAGTGACAGGAACAAGGTAAGTACAGATTTCTGCTGCAGTGTGTCTGTCTTGATCCACCCCAACCCTCCTCCTGTAGCCTCGGGGACATTTCTTTCTTCTCTGGAGCTGCTGTCCTGAACTGCACAGCTTTCAAACTAAGAAATACCAATGATACAGCGAGTGACGGGGAAGAGTTTCAACTGATTTCAAAGAAATTATATTGTTCTCAGGGTGTACATTAAGGTTCAGTAACAGAGGCAGACTAAGGAGGAATTTCTGAAACTAAAACTAGTATTTTTAGAGTAAAAATATGCAGAATAACACAGATTAAGTCAATTTTTGGGGCTTCTATTTTTTGACAGATAGGTCTCAAATTTTTCGGCAATGTGTCAGTGCAATCCAAATGTACACAGAAGCCCAAACTTCCCCAGAATAACTCTTTCAGAAAATATATTCTACCACTCTGAATTGATGCATTAATATGGATCAAAATTGCACTAAAGTTATTTTTAAAAACTCAACATCATGGTTCAAGCAATAAGTCATATTATCATATTTAAAGCTGGGGTTGGTAATCAGATTTAGATACACTTTTTGTCATACTGGTTAAAATGATCTTTATGTCCTGATGGTAATCAATACATAATGTGTTCTTAAAAAAGAGTGAAAAAAAGCCGTTATCTACAGCCGGAGTAAACCTGGGAAAACACCAACCAATCACTGTTTTTGGGTCCCAAAATTTTAATCCATTCAAATCCCGTCCTGTTGTTCTGCCCGCCTCCTGCACATACATTTCCCCGGCGTGCACTCCGTCCCAGTCCCCTCCTCTGCTTCCCCTGACTCTACTGACTGCCCCTCTCACTCGACCTCGGGCCTGTCCCCTCTGACCCGATGAGGTGCTTTGCTCAGGACTGTAGTCCGGATCAGAGTCTAAAAAGCTCTCACCACGGGGGCTCTGACAAGCAAAAGAACTAATGACATTCAGTAAGTCCTACAGAAAATGTAGATGTACTGTAGCGTCTGTCCGGACGCTGTAGGGATGACAAGCCGCTTCCTGAACACGTTGAGGTTTAATAACTGGTCACTGTCGGCCGTGATTACGCCAACCAACAAAACAACAATCAAAGTTTGAATCAATGAAAAACTTCTCTTGTCTCTCCTCTCTTCGGCTTGCGCACTCTACACCTCTCCTGATGCCTTCACAAACTGTCAACACTGTAGGAATTAAGAACATCTACACTGAACACGTTTAACAAACAGTAGAGTTGTTCCAGTATTATATGTATTATAGCTTTTCTCCTGATATCGTGACACCAGTACGACTGGATAATGCTAGCATGACAGTTGTGAGTACTAACAGCAGCCATGTTTGTTTGTGTTTTTAACTTTCACTATGATAATGTTTTGGTGAGGACCGGTTTTGAATCAGTCACGATCGTATGGTCGCAAATCAGCGGCGCTCATGCATGTGAGCAGGGGGGGCGTCGCTTTGGAGGAGCTCCGAGGGTAGGAGGGAAGGGGTTAGACGGAGTCCTGATGAAATGCTAAATTCAAATTCATGCTAGTTTTCCGAGACTACCAACCCCAGCTTTAAGATATGCCTACAACACATACTTATATTTAAAAGAATTCAAGAATTCACATTGAAAAGCCTGTCACAGCTCAGAAATAAAAATCCATCCATCCATTATCTTGACCTCTTATCCCATTTGGGGTCAAGGGGGGCTGGAGCCCATCCCAGCGGCAACCTCCGGCTGTGCGGATTGAAGCCAATGCAGAAGTGTTAAAAACTGCAGTTCATCGAGTGTCAGCTTGAGGCTGGCCCCGGAAGTACCAGATACCACATACACGCCAATTCAAAAAAGACGATCTTTACAGCAGAAATAAACATGTTTACAGTCTAGTACAAAAAACAAGTGCAGTCTGGATAGCTAATTTCTCGATCGGCACACACTGTATGGGGGGGGTGAATATTTTCATAACGTGGCAATTTTAAAGATATTGAGATTACAAGTCTTCCAATGAGAGGCACACCTGACTTGATTGACAAGCGGGAACACTGTAGCTGTTGGGGAGGAGGCTCAAAGCCCGCCTCTTTAACTCACACTCGCTTGACAGCAGTTATGTTGAGTTTAACATTTCCAATATGGCTCCCACTGACGATTAGCCTCAAAACAGCGCTTCAGAAACAGATGGGTGACGTCACGGATGCTACGTCCATTATTTATACAGTCTATGGTTGGACCCTAGAAAACCTTTTTAATGACACCTATAATTCACAGAGGAGCTCTTAAAATAGTTCAGCTGCTTATTAGGAACAAAATAACATGAGGACACAGTCTCTGACTAACTGATGGCTCTGTAAAAGGATCAGGACATGCGTGGTTTTAAAGATCTAATGTTTGGTCTCGCTCCCTCTCATCAACAGCTATCAGACACTGAGACTGATGTCAAGTTCTGCAGCAGCGTTCAGCCTGTCTCACACTCTCTGAGCCGACATCAATGCAGTCACTGTACACTCACAGCTCCTGGTTTACTGGAACCGAACCACTTGGACACGTTGCACATTAGTCTGCGAGAATGTGGAGAAGGGGAGACATGGTAAAATTCCACTACACTCACAGCTCATGATCATAATAACTCCATGAAGAGCATTCCTCAAAAGAGGGGGGATCGGGGAATACATTTAACCAGAGACAGTCGGTCAGTCTGTCTTGCAAGTGACGCCTTTGTTCAGTTTGACCTAAATCAAAATGTATGTGTGGACTGGAATGCTGCTGCTCCATCAATGCCAGACCCTGCAATGACAATGCAGCTCCCAAAACTGACCCACTTGTGTTACTCGTCTGTGTGCGGTATGTCGTACAGGAAGGCATGAGTTGCGTTTCCTGAGATGCAGGAAGACGGATCAGAGGACTGTCCATAATTATGGTGCAGAGATTTGCACCCAGCTGCAACCACTGATTTGAGCTATGTTTAGATCATCTATGGTAATCAAACTTACTCCTTGAAGCTTAGTAAATCCAGAAGTATACCATCGACAGTCTCATGTGAGAACACATCTAAAACAGTCAGCTCCCTGCTCCCTGTGGCATATAGTTAAAATCAAGTGTTGTTATTGCCAGTGACGCAAACTGTGAGGCGCTGTGATATCGAATGTCAAAGCCAGAGGGGGGATCAGAATGAACCTCACTTCTGTTTATGAAGCTGTCAAATCTGCAGAAAGGTATCCGTGTATTTTCTAGTGAAACTCACTGACTCACCCACGCAGAAAAACCAGACAGGACCTATGAAGCTACACTACCCCGTCATCTCTCTGCAGCCAAATTAAATCTAATTGCACCTTCAAAACCACCACAGAACGCCCTCGCAGGAGCATGGCATGACTCAACACGTTGTAGGTGAGGCATTGTACGACTGTGGTTCACCAGCAACAGTGACAGCAAAAGCTATAATGAAAGAAAAATGTGGGTTTGCTAAATGCCAACATAAAAAGGACACACGAAGATGAAGTGCCTCAAAATGAGCGATCCATCACCAGCCACCAGAGCGGCAACGTGCCTGTAGAAATTCATTTTCCCATGGCTGCTGAGAGAGTGATGGACCACTGTAACATTACGACTTCCATCATATGTGATATTTGTTGTCAGCTCTGGTTGATCCCCCCTGTGCTGAAAAGCTCTCTATACTCCATCACAAACCATCAAATATCAACACCTTTATCATAACAAATCAACTAACTGGACATCTTTAACAAACAACAACAACAGATTTCCTGTTGTTGATTTCTCAGAGGGCAATAGTCACATCTCATATGCTTTCAGTTATTCATTAACTCGTCTTTTTTCCCTACATGTGACAACACCTCCAGCAGATTTCCATATAGTAGCAATACTCCGCAATCAGGCAGCTGACCTTTGCTCACCTTATGATCTGAATTAGTTGATTCCTGCTATTGCAGTTTGACAGGAATGGGAAGAGTTGCAGGAAGCAAGAGGGAAGAAGTAGCTTCTTTTACTTGCCGACTGATCTATGAAGACAACACCAATTATGGTTGGGACAAAACATTAATACCCCTATATATAATTTTCCTAACCTGTGCAATATTCTAATTAAAATTCATACAATGCTGGAAGAAGATTTCTCTCTTGATGTGACTCACTTCCTCAACGCACTTTACCCTTCAGGGCCATGTTGTATCCCTCCTTAGTCAGATATCAACACATCATGTTGTGTCTTGCCTTCATCAATGACTCCAGTATCGCTGAATCACTATATTACTGTCATGGCTGTCAATATAGGTCATGTTATCCACAGTTACCCTGTTACTCTCACCCTCTATACTATATCATATACAACACGTGCTGTTTCCACTGAAACCTTCAAAAAGCAGCTAAAGGCACATTTGTTTGTTATGGCCTTTGACCATCTGTTGTAACTTTGTAATATGGTTGTTATTTTGTCTGTTATCATGATTATTTTACTTATTCCACATTTAATTGTCTTGTCCTTATTGATTGATTCTCTCTATTGTTGACTTACTTACTTATGTCCATTTAAAACAAAAAAGTGAGCATGTTGTTCCTTGGATTAATGCCCAATTTACACAACAATGCATCACACTTATTCCTCGTTGTATAAATAAGAACTCCTCTGTAATTATATCATAATTAAATCACATTAATAGCTCCATAACACTGCGCACAGCTGATCAAGGCTCCTGGTGTGAGCTGGAAGAGCAACACAGGACTAAGGGTTTGTTACATATGACAGTGGATATTGATGTAAAAAGTATCATCGTAGTTTCTGGGGGCTTGATGCAAAACTTCATATAACTATGATTATATAGATATCAAACATTACAATATATGAAGATGGTAAATCCAGATTTTACAAACACATTTTCAATTGATTGTAGACTAAAAGCATCTAGTGGAAATTGTAACCTGCATCTTTTTAAGGGAAACTGTCTGATTAACAAAATAACAATTATATCATTAACCCTTTAAAAGCCAGTCTGCGTTCACTAAACCATACGTTCAGAGTTATTTCAATAACCACATGAGTAAATACATTGACTACATGCCTCGTCACTTACCTTTGAGAGTGTAATAAGCAGACAAGATAATCCGTCCTCATTTTCCTTATAAAATAATTAAAAACATTTAAAAAATCCCGAGTCTGCTCGCGTGCATGGTTTAAAATCTGGAGAGGTTCTCGTTTGCACTTTGAAGAGTGCCCGCGTGCGTTGAAGTACAAAGTCCCAAGTATCTTAAAAACAAATAAACAAACTTTTACCAGAAGCTAAAACCCGTCCCTTCTTCTGATAAGTAAACACAACAACAAAGAAAGAGAGCATAGACTAGAGAAAAGTAAAGCAGAACACTCCTTGCCCTCCTTCTCCGGACAGTCAGTCAGGTTACCCAGGAATAACTCAACTTCCTGTTGGAATTTTCAAAATAAAATTCTAAAATAACCATGGCAAAATAAAAAAAATCTAAACTTGATGTCAACATTTGTAGCGCGATAGACTGTGTTTTTGAAAAGATAAATATACAATACAAATCTGTGCAATGAGGTACATTTTGATTCCTGTCTAATTCCGCCTTCAATGAGTATCCTATGATATACAGCAGGGGTTCCCAAAATGTGGGTCAGGAGCCTCTGGAGGGTCACGAGACACAAATGGGGGGTCGTGAGATGTCTTCCAGAATGTTTTCTAAAATAAGTACATTTACCCATTATAGTAAAGGTACTGACAAAAATAGTAGCTAAACTTGAAATAAAATCTTGAAAAAAGAAAATGTAATGAGTTCTCTGCCTTTCTCTTTGCCAGATGACTCCTAAGTTAGTGAACAGTTAACTATCAAAAGCATCAGTAGCAGTAGGTTAATTCATAACAGCACAGGAAACACAGACATGCTCACATAGGTAGGGTCATTTTCTGCAGACCAGCTAAATGAAGCCACATTAAATCACTTTGAGGGACAGTGGGGGTTGTGAGTTTTTGGCATCTATAGCCTATTTTGGGGGTCACAGACTGAAAAGTTTGGCAACTCCTGATATACAGTATATCATGTCATAGGTTAAGTTTCGTATGAGCTACTGCTTTGCAAAACATATGTTCCTCTATAATGTATACCAATTAGACATCAACATCGGAAAAGACTTGTGAAAACGTGTAAGTTGACCTACAATTCAGATTTACTGTAATTGCCTATTACCCTACTGCTCAGTTAGATTTAATTGACACTTGAATAACAAATTAATTCCCTCTATCTTATTTCTTAAGACTGGATGTCTTTTTATAAAGGCATACACCCAACTCATTGTAGACATACCGGTGTGCGTATTGCATGTCACTTGACTACACTCATTTTCTTAGCAGATCTTTTTATTTCCGGTATTGTTCCGGGTTTTTCCCTGCAGCTTGACGCAGCTCTCACTGTGAGAAAGTTTGGTTGGATCCTCTCGATCCAAAAGAGAAGACGTCATCACATCCACTCCTGCAGCTGTCATCGATGAATAAATACTGTTGTCTTCAAGTGTCCTGGGAAATATCGATACTGTCTTATGAGCTGCACCTGCGTGACTCCACAGAGTCCATAAATTAGACTGAGATTGTGCTTTTGTTCATAACAAGAGGAGATGCGATATTTTATTCAAGAGTTATGGCGAGCTTGCAAACTGTTGTCATACCGTTGAAATAAAACCAGAGACTTACTATGTCTGTTTTGGCAGAAAATGTCATTGGCCCGAGTGAAGTAGACTCACAGCATGGTACATATGCAAAGTCTTTAACTATCCCGTTGTATTTTCATAGACAAAACTTCCAAATGGATGTCACCCTTGATTTTGTTAAACCGTCGAACAAATATGGTTCCAAATTCAGCCAAAGCAAATATAGACTTGGTTTTACAGGTTTTGACGTTTCAATTCCTGTCAGACATCATAGAGGCACTGACTAACACAGAGACAGTTGCATTGTGCAACAACCCAAACACAAAACTTAATGAAGTGTGCATGACTGATGCACAAGTTTCCTCTTCATTCTTCTGACAACTAAATATCCCAATATGGTTGTAACTGTTACTGGTATAAGGGGACGCTCAAAAATTGAATATCTGCACAGACCCTGAATGAACATTTCTTCTATAATGATTGATAAGCAACACTTTAATATCGCTTCCTGACTTAATGTTGATCACCAGTTGTTCTCATGCAAATCAATGCAAACAGCGAAAAAGGAAATACTTATATGCACTATTTTTCCTTGAAAGAAACAGCACTTGGCATTTTGAACACATAACTACAGAAGCCCTAAAAGGACATGATTAAATACAATTTATTTTCTCAGTTTTCTCAAGATAACCAGTTATTTTTGTCATGATAATGGGATAATTTTTATCTTTTTATCCAGAGAACAAAGCTCGAAGTTTCAACCTGTGCGATAGATGTTGCAAAAAAATTTTTTTTATCTTTTGCTGAGGCAAATGTTCTTAATGATGTTTGTGGAAAAAACAAAAATAAAACAATTAAAGAAACTGATAACAGGCCTTTCCTACGTAACGAAAAGTTACTTGGTTACCATATGTATATGTGCTCCATTTATATTTAGTACGGAAAACCCTAAAAGAACACAATTAATCAAATTTTATTTTCTCAGTTTTCTCGTCTTATTCTTCTTGTTATCTCGAGTAAACAAAGCTCATAATCTTGAGATAATGAGAAAAAGGAGTTGCGATCTTGAGAAAACAAGTGAAATTAACTCGTTATCTTGGGAAATCAGAGAAAATAAAATGTATTCAATCATGTCCTTTTAGGGCTTCCGTATTTTAGGGCTTTCGTACATAAAGTTAATTTAGTTTACTTGTTTCAGTCTAGTTAATGTGTGTACTTAAAAAGCTGAAACTTTAATGCCTGCTATTGACTGTTAATTATAATTGTGTTAGTAAGGATTTGATGACAAAAACGAAGGAGGGAAATGTATGCATGCACTGACATCAGCTGAAATTAATCAAATAATGCACATGTTTAATACCAACAAAATCCAACGTTTCTGCACCCCTAATATCTATGCTGTTAAAGTTTAAGGCACCCAATGAATCTTTATCAAGTCTCATTTTGCATCTTTTAGCACAGAGCTCATAAGGAACCTCTAAAGGCAGCAACAGTCCTGCAAAGTCACAAAATAAACACAACTAGACTCAATCCTGCAGGTCAAGAAGAAAGAGGTGTAATGTAATAAATCACAAAATGCATCATTAAGACCACTAAAATAAAAACACACCTGTTATTTCACATTTTATTTCCTTGCTTTCTTTTACGTGATGTTTCCCCATTTATAATACACATACTGTAGGTCATGTACAGTGAATACATTAAACGTTTTATCCTCCACAGGAAAAAGCATCAGTGCATTAGAAGGTCTGTTTCTTTAAGATTTGAGAGTTACTATGAAAAACAAATGTAGGGACATTCCTACATAACAACAGATGAGTTTAAGTTAGGTTTACTCAGCCATCATGCCCTCCTTGACGCGGTTGAGCTCATAGCACAGGGTCTCATAGCGATACGCCATACGGATCTGGGCCACGTTGGTCTTACGGATGTCGTTGCCCTCTGGACCTTCCTTCAGGTAGTCCGTACCCAGGAAGTGAACCTTCTCCTAGAAGACAGAGGGAAATGCAAGAATAGTGTGAGGACAGGATATGTTTGTCTCTCAGATATCTGACACGGGGAAAACAACACCAAAGTATGTTTTGTTGCATCAAAGTTGTTAGAATAAAACAATCTAAATGCTATTTGTCAGATTTGTTAATAAAGTTAATACATTCTTGCAATGATGGATGGATGCTGCTTAGCCCACCTGCTGAAACAAACCTTTTCTAGTACACTTTAAGAACCTACAGGCAATTTAAAGAAGCACTGTCCTTCTCTCTTTGATTCTAAGCTTCATATCTGTTTCTACATTCCTCTCTTTTACTTGTCTACTAAGAATTTTAATTACTTTTCTTGCTTTTCAAAAATTGTCAGAAAAAAGTTGGCGGTTTTAAACACATGTAGAGGTCTCTGTCAGGTGTTTGTTACCTCATGAGACAGGGCGCTCTGCAGCACACTGTTCCTGGCGATCTCACACATGTCACAGGTGCTGAGCTTGAACACCTGAGCTGCGATGGCGTACTCTTCCATCAGGGGTTCCTAGAGATAAACAGTCGCAGGTCATTTACATTGTTTTAAAATGATCACTCTTCCTTCAAGGATCCAAAAAGACTCAAACTGACAGTAAACACATTTTCAATAGGCTGTGGAGGTCAGAATTTCTAAGATATTTGGAGTAGCATATCATTAAAGGCTTACTTGGCTCACCTCTGCATGCTGCACATAACACACAAACCTGACGATGTTTAAAAAGCACGTACATTCAATGCAAATAACACTCTCTGTTAGATTGTTCTGTAATGTAAGCTTCCTGTGCCATATGAGTACAAAGACTCACAAAGAATAGCTGAGTTCAGCATACAATATTGGCCATATACAGCACAGAATGCACTCCATTGTGTGCATCATCATCAAAGGCCTCTCCCCGTGGATTCAGACCTTGGTGTAATGGAACTGCATGGGGTCGTCAGTGGACAGAGAGACCATCAGGCCCTTCTGGTGGAACTCCAGCAGGGGGTTCTTGGCGTACTCCAGGAACAGACTGTTGTTGCTGAGGGGGGACATGGCGATGGGGATCTGGGTCATGAAGTACAGATACTGCAGCACGGGACTCTGGAGGAAGAGGAGGAGGAGGAGGAGGATAGATTGATATAAGTTTGCAAGACTAGGCTCAGTCAGCTTCTGAGCTAGTTGGTCAGAGTCTGTCATGTGAAGCTGTTTTTGCTACTCTTCATTTTTTCTAAAACATGAATTGAAAGGGCAATAAGTGATGCATTGACTGTAATAATGCTCAAAGGAAGAATCCAAAGCTGAGCTCACACTTATAACGATTCCCACAGATAAGTGCGACTTGTTGAAAGGGATATCTAAGATAACAATCACTCAAGCTCTAATCTTTGGTGACCTTGATATTTTATCAAATGTCTGGGATCATCATTTCAAACAGCGGGACTTAAAAGGGTTTTCTCTTCTTCAGCACCTGAAGGACATTGCCTTTGATGAGCTAAAACGAGATATAGCCAAGAGGAGCACCTCCATTTTATCTACTGTAACATATCAGGTGAATAATACTGCATGGGAATGTTTTTCCTCCTTTGTTTGTAATGACACTGCTGCACATAATGATTAGTAATTTAATGGTTCTTTTACAAGTCTGATAACTAGAAATGGGTCTTGAACTGTTTCAAAAAGCATGGCTTTGGGAATACTAATATTATATTTAATATCATGCCATTCAAAGTCAACACCTCCTCCATCTACCCTATCATACTCTTTAAAGACAGGATTGACCTTCTTGAGGTTGAGGCCGTGAGAGATGTTGTCAGCGGTCATGAAGGAAGCCAGCAGATGGGTGATGGCACCGGCTTCACCACAGTGAGGCCTGAATGTGAAAGTGTTCATCCCCCTCTGCCTGAAAACGAAAGATCACCAAGTTTCATTCAACAGAAAGGATAAGATTTCAATCAAACATGTTCATATTGATAATCATTCATTTCTACTACCTGAAAATATTAAGAGAGAAAGCTACTGACCTGCGGAGCTGGTTGAGCACAGCGATGTTGGCATACATGTAGTAGATGTAGTAGGTGTAGGAGGGGTTCTTCACAATGTCCCACTCCTCTGGTTTGGGGCTCTTAGTGGAGAACATGTGACCACTGTGCTTGGACTCATCATCCACGCTGTCGAAACCGGTCACCTTCACACCAGGAGGGAAATATGTCAGTTTACGTGGAGGACAAGCTGTCCTATCGAATGAAGGCCTCCAAAATAATCCAAAGAAAGGTATGCCTCAGGATGTGGCTGCCCTGACTGACATGGGACACTGTTATCTAAATACTGTCACATCTGGTCCCAATAATCTGAGATCGTGACAACAAAGGTGCCAAACTCAAGGCATCAAAACCAAAACCTTAAACCATAAAACATAAGGGATTCAACAGCATCCACATCGTTTCATGGCTCATGAAGTTGAGAGGATATTCAGTTTTTATTTTTATGACAAATAAAGTAATCTTCTGGCTTCTGTGACTGTTTCTAACTCACATGCTGGAGGAAGATGCTGAGCTCTGGGTTGGACTTGGGGTCGATGGTGGCCTGGAACACAGGGAGGAAAATGTTCTCCAACATCTTACCAAAGTGGGGCACAAAGTCCCGGCCTCTGAAGATATCGCTAAGATGGAAAAATATGTCAAATTAGCCATCCCTCAAACCTTTATTCCCTTTGTTGAACTTAAAAAGGAGTATCTCACAAACACAATACATCATAAAATTTTTTAATGATGAATGGAAACTTACTAGATCCTGGGAACCTGAATCATCCACTTGAGGTTAGGGGAGTGGACTCTGTGCTTGACGAACCAGCCGGACAGTTTGGTCCACTCTACGGGGTTGCAGCCATAGATGGACAGACGAGGCTCAGCGTACTGGTACTTGGCGTCCTCCAGGTCACTGGCTACTTCCTGGTTCACATAAATATCAAAGCATTTGGTTCATAACAGTTGATCTAATTGGCAGAGGGGCAGGATGCTGAATAGAACCCTTGCATCATTTGTTTCTGGAGTTGTTGATCTTTTATGCTACTTGCTGTTATTGATATTTAAACTGACCTTGATGATGGTGGCAAAGTACTCTCCGTTGATGTGGTTCTCTGTCTTCATGTAAAGGTCACGCAGCTCGCTGGCTCCCACGGGGTTGTACTTGGCGTTGAACTTGTCGAAACGCTGGAAGGTTTGTCTGCCCTTCACAGAGACAACAACAGAGAGGATGTTAAGACCATGAACGGCTGAACACAAGGACGGGACACAGGACTGATGTTTCTTTTAATTTTCTAAAATAACTGGTCATTTCAGATTTTTACCATACTAGTTTGAATACGTTTAACATCAGAGATCTCAGTAAAGTGAGAAAGTGGTCAATATTTTGCACTTTCCTGTAAGTTGCATAGCATAGAAAAATGAAGAACACATATTTTAACACATTAAATCTTATTGTATATGTTAAAATATGTGTTTTTTGTTTTTAGTCATTCTTTAAATATTTATATTTGGTTGTATAATTATAATTCTTGTCTTCTATAGTTTTCTCTACCTGTCAAAATCTGACCGAGGTAAATTTCTCTATATGTAAAAATTACTCTGCATAATGGTATGAATAGTTATCATTTTAACTCTATCATTTCACAAAGGGACTAAAGGAGTACAGGAAGGAAACACATTTTTAGGATGTAGCATCTAAATGTTTGAATCATGTTCATCTTATGATTTATTTCATTGTGTATCTAGATACAACCCTAAACTGTCAATACAACTTTTTGTTTCTGAGCTACGTTTTGATATCTAAAACTCATCAGGTGAAATCCTAAGTGTACTCAGAGGCACTGTTTAAAATGTTTTTGTTCACATCTAAAAACAAGAGAGTAACTCACAGCATGCACATCCAGGGAGTCCACGGTGAGGTCATAAGGGTGCAGGTTGAGGGACTGGAAGAGCTCCTTCATGGTGACCTCTTTGCCCTTCAGCTTGTGCACGACGCGGTCGGCGTCGTCACGGTAAGACTTCTTGATGAAGCGCAGCAGGTGTTTCTGGTTCATGCAGGCGGCAGCATGGATATGGGTGTCCACCTGGGAGAGGCAGAGAGAGGTTTGAGGGTGTCAGTGGGTGAGTGGGTTTCAGAGGTGCATTAACTGTGTTTCATCACAAGAGGGAGCTGATGACACATGTGAGGTGCAGCAGGACAGAGGAGAAGAAAATAAGGTCAGGAATAGAATATATAAATCAAAATAGAATGTGCTATTTACCATTTTCACATCTAAATGAAAGCACTTTATGCCATAAATATAGAAATATATCAAACATTTATTAGAACATCACTAAACTGATCTTCAGAAAATGTTTGAAAACTGTCAAAGCATTGATACTAGCAACATTTTAAAGATCTATACCTCATGTTGTCCATTAAAAACAATCCTAAGAAGACATTTGAAATAATCATTCTTCTGTTTTGTAACTTTAATGTTTAAAAACGTAGTTAAAGGGGCAGTCCACATTTCTGCTGTTCACACCTTCCTGCAGTTATAGAAGTCCCTGTGTGGGTTCATCTTCAGCTCCTTCATCTCCTCCATCTCATTCAGCATCTCATGCACGTTGAACTTGGACATGATGAACTTCAGACGGCGATGACAGTAAGTCTTACTGCAAGAGAATACCAGCACATGAGCTTCACCATGAGAGGAAAAAGCAATCAAACAGCATGTAGACTTGTTTCACCAGTGTTTACATGTATATAAATGTATTCCTGTGACATAAAAAAAAAAGAAATGTATTTAAAAGACGAGAGAGAAAGCTGAATTCTTGCAATTCTTGAACTATAATATAGTTGAGTGTTGAATAATCAACACTCTAAAAGTACAAGTTGTATATCAGATTTCATATTCTATCTTTAATTGGTTATAAACTACATAACTAAATAAACTGCCCCAAACCAAAATACCTATTTAAAGCACTGATAAAGCTGATTGGTTGATTTGATTCAATGATTCTCCACTCACGTTGGGCCCTGTGCAATGAGAGCGATGAGGAAGTTCATGTCATCGATGAAGGTGTCATAGTCGGGGCAGGGCAGGTCCTTGGGCTGATGTTTGTCAGCAGCTGCAGTGTCGTTGTACACATAGATGACACCATCCTTCATACGAGCCACATATCCCAGGTTCTCTTGCAGGTTTTTGGTATCGAAGGGATCTTCCCCGTTGTTTGGAGGAGCGGTAAAGACTGATGGATGGAGGTGACGTACAAATGAAACAATCTGGATACCCAGCACTACAAAACATGCAGAAGAGTATTTATTTAGATATGATCAACACTTTTCTCCTCACCTGGCTGCACTTGATCCTCAGGTTTGAAAGTCCCTCCCTCGATGTCACGCAGGAACTCGGAGGCCGTGCGTGGGAAGCGCTGGAAAGCCAGCCTCATGTACTTCTCCCTGATGGTCAAGGCACGGTACAGACCCTTACAGGACAGCTCAAAGTCATCCATGGTGACCTGGACACAGGGTATAAGAGATACTTTAGTTACCTGTGAAAAGACTTAAAATATGTAGAGGTAGATTTTATTATGGGTCAAATAAACTGATGGATGAAGCAGTCCCTCTCATAATAACATGAATTACAAATAATTCACTGTCAAATCTTAAAACTGGAATAAGATTTGTGCTAAAAATACATTTATATTAGTTTTTTTGTGAATGGAGGGTCTGGTTTTCAAACTTTTTTGAAGATGTGCTTTAACAGCTGTTTTTAAATTTGAAATACTCTTCTTATTTACCAACTGTGTTTGTTTCTTTTATATATTGTACCAACCATCATTTGTTAACTGTGATATGATACAATATAAAATAAAAGCTTTTCTGTCAGCATAGACAGACAAAAACAAAGTTCCTCTTCGGTGTATCCCTCCGTGTAAATGTCAAACTCAGAGTGGTGAAACCTAAACCTGCGCCTGCTCTCAGATGAGAAAGTGTCAGAGGGGGAGGCTGAGGGGGCACTGACTCACACACGTGGTGTCAGTGAAATTCAAAGTCAACACCTCCTGGATCCATGCCAACTCTGCCCTGGTCTGGTTTAAGGTCTCTTCATGACAGGCAGTCACTTAGAGGAAGAAGCTTCTACTATTACCATACAGTTAAAGACCACACTGTACTTAAATATAAGCAACTGTAAATTACACTACTACTCTTATATAATAACATATGATACTATGGAGTATAATGTATGTTACATAATTTATAGCTTGTAGTAGGGCTTCAATCAGCAGCCAGTTGGTTTATATTATATAACATTCAGGCTGGAGGATATGATGAAAGACGCATTGTTAGAGGCCCTTGATTTTTGTAACTTCTGAAAGAAACCAAGCTATCTAATTCTCCCCATGCTAACACGCAAATAAGCAGGTTATAATTGTATGTGAATTGAAATTAAGTATTATGATTTAATTAAAGTGCTCTGTAACCGTGTTAGGAAAAAATTGTAGCATCTCTGCAAATCCTCAAGTCAGTTTTCTTTTCAGTTTAAGGAAAAGGTGCATGATGGAAACTCACTCAGAGTGGCTATAAAACAAAAAGTAAGTCAGACAAATATGAAGGTATAACTTAGTTGAATTAGCTGAAAATAGTTTACAGTGTAGTATCCTAATTATTGTAACCTGTTAGAGATATCCTATTATAAACTATGAGCAAAAATGTGGTATGTTAACGCGTTTTAACCTCTCTAAACAATCTGTGATGGAACATATCCAATCTGATAATGTTGCTTTTTAGTGTGGAGATTGTACAACGAAATCTCATTCTGAAGAGGTGGGTGATATTTTCCCTACAAAATTAAAATTGTTTTTCTAAGTGGGGTTGAGGTACTTGCTTGCTGCAGACTGAGGAACACTCAACTATGTGCCTTGTCCTCAAACTGTGCAAAAACGAATGGGCTTTCTGACTGCAAAGTGAAGTACACTAAGTTACACCGACATAGCGTTTGGGTCACAGTTTCTTAAAATGAGCTAAATCACATGGCTTCTCTACTTTTCCCACATCACACCGATCACAATTTGCCCCATGAACAGTACCCCAGCGGCGTAGTCTCCAATGATGGCCACCCTCTGGAAGTCAGGCACTTCCAGGTAGGTGGGTGTGTCCACCTCCACTGACACTACAGGGGCGCTGGATGTCTTAGCAGCTCCCACAGGCACGGCCATGGTGCGGCAGTGCTTCTTACTGCGGATGAAGACAGGTAAAGGTAAAGTGATTGGCTTTAGGAACTGTCAAATGAATTTAATTTAGTTTATTTTTCAGTGAATTTTTGGACTTTGATCAACAATTTGAATAATTAGTTTAAAAAGTACCTAGGTACTCCCTGCACTTTCTTTAACTGTTATTCTTCACAATCATTGACGTGTTTAACCTTGTATATCAGCATGCATCTTCAAAACAAACCTCCCCAGACAATAAACTTAAAACCCCAAATAGTGTTGTTACGTGCTAATACCAAAAGATGCCAGGAAAGCTGCTAATAGCGCGTTTTCAAGACTTAGGAAGTTAGTCACTGTTCACAAGGTTTTACCCCAAGCTTATACATCTGAAGATGTCTCACAAGGAAGTAGTAGGGATGTGCATGTGTGTGTTACTTGAAGAAAAAAAGAACAGTCTAAGCTTTGCATTGTAGAGTCTAATCTAATTCAACTGACAAGATGTGGGAATAAACTCCTAAATTTTAGTCTTTCAGAGCATTACCAGTCAATGTCCTGTCCTGAAAAGTCACACTGTGAAATGTCTTATTTACTTTCTGACAATCCATTATCCTCCATCTCACCGTTTCTCAGCGTTATCATCATACTGCAGATGACGGGCCATCTCAGTGTGGATGATGGGACAGTCCTCAGCCACATCAAACATAGAGATCTCATCACGGACGTTCTCGTCTTTGGTCTCAGATGCAAAGACCCTCTCCGCGAAGGCCCTCATCTTGTCATCGGTCTCTGTCAAACCCAGAGGAGATATTTTCAATGACAGAAACAAATATTCTGCCTCTGTCACATCATGCAACACTTAACAAATCTTTTGCTTGGCTATGTGGCAAGCTGCAAACACAACTTATTGATATCTAATCTACGCTGCATGAATATGAATGAATGAATGAATGATGCACATAACATCCAACAGCAACAGTGTAAAAAGGCACACACCTTACCTAACCTGTTGGCTACAGACTCCAGCACATGCGTTGTATACATGACCAAAGATTGACTATGTGAGTCTGCAAGTCTGCCCTCCAGTTCGGGCTGCAGACATAGAGTCTCATGCATACAGAGGAACAGACAGACACAGTCGGTTCGACACGTGGACACGATACAGTAAAGCCATCATTGTACGTATCATTTGAACTCCAGACCCAGATTTCTTAACACCTTCCTCCATTTGTTTTTTGATTATTTGCTATAAGAATTGATCAGTATGTTGAAAGAAGTGATAAAAAAAAGTGGGTCAAGATCCAAAGTGACTGAAGTTTTCTACCAATCCTCTGTTTACACAACATTACTCCTACAAGCATTCATGTATCACAGATGACGATGACATTATGATGCCTAGTAGAGCAAACTACTAGATTTTCTCCAGGTATATACATGCACTAGCTAAGAGTCCAGGCTCTGTACTCTAAAACTAGACCTTCATCAGGCCACTGCATGTAAGACTAAAGCCATTGCAGGTTCTACTTCTCACCCTCCATACTTACTCTCTTGACCTGATTATGCCCAGCGAGAAAAGAGCACCATCCAGAATAAAAGCCAAAAAAGAAATTTTTAGAAAAGCTTTGGTTAGAAATGTGTTATATGTGAAGATAACATACAAACATTTGATGTATTTTACATTAAATAAAAGCACCATTTCTCCCCACTCATTAAAACATATTAGGAGCAAAGATTGTACAAAGGTCGTCACATTTTCAAAACTTTGATACCTTATCATTTCATGTTCTTAAACAAAACACTGTTCTTTATCTTTGCATTAGATTGTATCGAAAGTACCAAGGCTCATGCAAAAGAATGATCTACAGTCGTATTTTCAACCCAAAGCTTCTGCGAGAGAGGTGGTAGAGTTACATAGGGACAAAGTAAAGAGAGTGAGCACTGCTAATGAAAACAAAGCAGTGAAGACATCACTTATCAGGATGTCAGATGTTGGTCTCTGTTCTATCTTTTCTTCTGAACCAGCACTGTTTGCTGTCTGGTATTACAAAAAAGTTAAAGATACCCAAGCGTGAGAGCTCAGGAGAGGAAGTTTTATCACCACAGTATTGATATATTATTTTTTTTTCTTTTAATATTCCATCAAAGTTCAAAATTCTGGTATCCTGACAATCCTGAGATTTGAACCTTAGTTTGACAGTGAGGACAATAACACATACATTAATATACATTCATCCATAGATGCTAAACACATGGGCTAAAGATGAGTGAAATAATGGATCAGTGCATATAATCCATCATAAATGGATACGATGAATTAAGATAACATAATGTGAAGATGAGTGATGGAGGTAAGACATAACTTAAATGAAACTGACAGGAACACTGATATAAATCGAACCTTGGAGGCAGAACAAAGACCTGGTGATAACATCTTCATGATGACACATGCAGAGATGATTTTGTGGTCTTAGTTTCACTATCTGTTGAGCCAAACATGGACGACATTCAGGTGATGTGATTCTGTTACTGTACCGCTACCATCTCTGTGTATGTGAACCCAACCAACACCTCCAAGTGTGGCTCAAATGGGCCTGCTCTGGTTTCAGGGGGGCTTAATTTGGGCTCTGAGGTGGTTCGATGTTGGGACCCACATGGGCTTGAAGTGGGCATGCTATTTAGTGAACAAAGGGATTGTAGGGAAAACAAGTGGGCTTCATTTATATGTTGTGGGCCCTTTGTTAGGCTGATACTGTAAGCCCTTTATCAACCCATCTGGTCTAACCCATGCAGGCCCTCAGAGTTCGTTTGGCCCCACTCATCAGCCACAGCACAGCTGTTTTTGGCCCCACTTGGACGAGTTGGTTGTAGAGATGCATTTCTTGCGTCTCCCTTGAATTCCTTCAATGGTTCACACCAACCAGTAATTCTTTAAGCTCTTGTTTGTGTGCTGCTTTGCTAATCAATAAGCATTCCCATGGTTGATGAGATGATGAGCCTCCTGCAAAAAGTCATTTATTAATGCCAATGTTCACAACCAGTTCTGTTCTGGCTCACTACGTTCTTTTGAAAAGCATGTTTTACACAAAGAAGCAAAGAAACAGAACTGAGTGTG